>NW_027139575.1:0-149697 GCF_035084215.1 Heptranchias perlo | reverse complement strand
TTGGTTTTCATCTCATGAACTTATTTCAGTCAGCTCGATCTTTCTTCTTCAAAGCAAAAAGATTTTATCTTCCAATACAAGAATTTTTCGTGGCTTTGTTGGTTTTCAGCAAATGAACATATTTCAGCGAGCTAGAAGTTTTTTCCTTAATAGGGTAAGATTTTATCTTGAAATACAAGAACTTTTCGTGGTTCTTGTCAATTTTTGTTGCTTTTCATCTCATGAACTTATTTCAGTCAGCTCGATCTTTCTTCTTCAAAGCAAAAAGATTTTATCTTCAATACAAGAACTTTTCGTGATTTTGAGGGTTTTCAGCAAATCAACATATTTCAGCCAGCTGAAGTTTTTTCCTCAAGAGCGTAAGATTTTATCTTAAAATACAAGAACTTTTCGTGGTTTTGTTGGTTTTCAGATGTGTTTGTGTGAGGAGGGTGTGAGGTGTGTTTTTGTGAGGAGGGTGTGAGGTGTGTTTGTGTGAGGAGGGTGTGAGGTGTGTTTGAGTGAGGAGGGTGTGAGGTGTGTTTGGGTGAGGAGGGTGTGAGGTGTGTTTGAGTGAGGAGGGTGTGAGGTGTGTTTGTGTGAGGAGGGTGTGAGGTGTGTTTGGGTGAGGAGGGTGTGAGGTGTGTTTGGGTGAGGAGGGTGTGAGGTGTGTTTGTGTGAGGAGGGTGTGAGGTGTGTTTGGGTGAGGAGGGTGTGAGGTGTGTTTGGGTGAGGAGGGTGTGAGGTGTGTTTTTGTGAGGAGGGTGTGAGGTGTGTTTGTGTGAGGAGGGTGTGAGGTGTGTTTGAGTGAGGAGGGTGTGAGGTGTGTTTGTGTGAGGAGGGTGTGAGGTGTGTTTGGGTGAGGAGGGTGTGAGGTGTGTTTTTGTGAGGAGGGTGTGAGGTGTGTTTGTGTGAGGAGGGTGTGAGGTGTGTTTGGGTGAGGAGGGTGTGAGGTGTGTTTGTGTGAGGAGGGTGTGAGGTGTGTTTGTGTGAGGAGGGTGTGAGGTGTGTTTGGGTGAGGAGGGTGTGAGGTGTGTTTGAGTGAGGAGGGTGTGAGGTGTGTTTGGGTGAGGAGGGTGTGAGGTGTGTTTGAGTGAGGAGGGTGTGAGGTGTGTTTGGGTGAGGAGGGTGTGAGGTGTGTTTGTGTGAGGAGGGTGTGAGGTGTGTTTGTGTGAGGAGGGTGTGAGGTGTGTTTGGGTGAGGAGGGTGTGAGGTGTGTTTGAGTGAGGAGGGTGTGAGGTGTGTTTGTGTGAGGAGGGTGTGAGGTGTGTTTGGGTGAGGAGGGTGTGAGGTGTGTTTGGGTGAGGAGGGTGTGAGGTGTGTTTGGGTGAGGAGGGTGTGAGGTGTGTTTGTGTGAGGAGGGTGTGAGGTGTGTTTGGGTGAGGAGGGTGTGAGGTGTGTTTGGGTGAGGAGGGTGTGAGGTGTGTTTGTGTGAGGAGGGTGTGAGGTGTGTTTTTGTGAGGAGGGTGTGAGGTGTGTTTTTGTGAGGAGGGTGTGAGGTGTGTTTGTGTGAGGAGGGTGTGAGGTGTGTTTGTGAGGAGGGTGTGAGGTGTGTTTGTGTGAGGAGGGTGTGAGGTGTGTTTGGGTGAGGAGGGTGTGAGGTGTGTTTGGGTGAGGAGGGTGTGAGGTGTGTTTTTGTGAGGAGGGTGTGAGGTGTGTTTGTGTGAGGAGGGTGTGAGGTGTGTTTTTGTGAGGAGGGTGTGAGGTGTGTTTTTGTGAGGAGGGTGTGAGGTGTGTTTGTGTGAGGAGGGTGTGAGGTGTGTTTGGGTGAGGAGGGTGTGAGGTGTGTTTGGGTGAGGAGGGTGTGAGGTGTGTTTGTGTGAGGAGGGTGTGAGGTGTGTTTGGGTGAGGAGGGTGTGAGGTGTGTTTGGGTGAGGAGGGTGTGAGGTGTGTTTGCGTGAGGAGGGTGTGAGGTGTGTTTTTGTGAGGAGGGTGTGAGGTGTGTTTGTGTGAGGAGGGTGTGAGGTGTGTTTGGGTGAGGAGGGTGTGAGGTGTGTTTGAGTGAGGAGGGTGTGAGGGTGTGTTTGGGTGAGGAGGGTGTGAGGTGTGTTTGAGTGAGGAGGGTGTGAGGTGTGTTTGAGTGAGGAGGGTGTGAGGTGTGTTTGAGTGAGGAGGGTGTGAGGTGTGTTTGTGTGAGGAGGGTGTGAGGTGTGTTTTTGTGAGGAGGGTGTGAGGTGTGTTTGGTGAGGAGGGTGTGAGGTGTGTTTGAGTGAGGAGGGTGTGAGGTGTGTTTGGGTGAGGAGGGTGTGAGGTGTGTTTGTGTGAGGAGGGTGTGAGGTGTGTTTGTGTGAGGAGGGTGTGAGGTGTGTTTGGGTGAGGAGGGTGTGAGGTGTGTTTGTGTGAGGAGGGTGTGAGGTGTGTTTGTGTGAGGAGGGTGTGAGGTGTGTTTTTGTGAGGAGGGTGTGAGGTGTGTTTGTGTGAGGAGGGTGTGAGGTGTGTTTGGGTGAGGAGGGTGTGAGGTGTGTTTGTGTGAGGAGGGTGTGATGTGTGTTTGAGTGAGGAGGGTGTGAGGTGTGTTTGTGTGAGGAGGGTGTGAGGTGTGTTTGGGTGAGGAGGGTGTGAGGTGTGTTTGGGTGAGGAGGGTGTGAGGTGTGTTTGGGTGAGGAGGGTGTGAGGTGTGTTTGTGTGAGGAGGGTGTGAGGTGTGTTTGGGTGAGGAGGGTGTGAGGTGTGTTTTTGTGAGGAGGGTGTGAGGTGTGTTTGTGTGAGGAGGGTGTGAGGTGTGTTTTGTGAGGAGGGTGTGAGGTGTGTTTGTGTGAGGAGGGTGTGAGGTGTGTTTGTGTGAGGAGGGTGTGAGGTGTGTTTGTGTGAGGAGGGTGTGAGGTGTGTTTGTGTGAGGAGTGTGAGGTGTGTTTGTGTGAGGAGGGTGTGAGGTGTGTTTGTGTGAGGAGGGTGTGAGGTGTGTTTGTGTGAGGAGGGTGTGAGGTGTGTTTGTGTGAGGAGGGTGTGAGGTGTGTTTGTGTGAGGAGGGTGTGAGGTGTGTTTGTGTGAGGAGGGTGTGAGGTGTGTTTGTGTGAGGAGGGTGTGAGGTGTGTTTGGGTGAGGAGGGTGTGAGGTGTGTTTGTGTGAGGAGGGTGTGAGGTGTGTTTGGGTGAGGAGGGTGTGAGGTGTGTTTTTGTGAGGAGGGTGTGAGGTGTGTTTGGGTGAGGAGGGTGTGAGGTGTGTTTGGGTGAGGAGGGTGTGAGGTGTGTTTGTGTGAGGAGGGTGTGAGGTGTGTTTGGGTGAGGAGGGTGTGAGGTGTGTTTTTGTGAGGAGGGTGTGAGGTGTGTTTTTGTGAGGAGGGTGTGAGGTGTGTTTGTGTGAGGAGGGTGTGAGGTGTGTTTGGGTGAGGAGGGTGTGAGGTGTGTTTTTGTGAGGAGGGTGTGAGGTGTGTTTGGGTGAGGAGGGTGTGAGGTGTGTTTGGGTGAGGAGGGTGTGAGGTGTGTTTGGGTGAGGAGGGTGTGAGGTGTGTTTGAGTGAGGAGGGTGTGAGGTGTGTTTGTGTGAGGAGGGTTGTGAGGTGTGTTTGGGTGAGGAGGGTGTGAGGTGTGTTTGGGTGAGGAGGGTGTGAGGTGTGTTTTTGTGAGGAGGGTGTGAGGTGTGTTTGTGTGAGGAGGGTGTGAGGTGTGTTTTTGTGAGGAGGGTGTGAGGTGTGTTTGGGTGAGGAGGGTGTGAGGTGTGTTTGGGTGAGGAGGGTGTGAGGTGTGTTTGGGTGAGGAGGGTGTGAGGTGTGTTTGTGTGAGGAGGGTGTGAGGTGTGTTTTTGTGAGGAGGGTGTGAGGTGTGTTTGGGTGAGGAGGGTGTGAGGTGTGTTTGGGTGAGGAGGGTGTGAGGTGTGTTTGAGTGAGGAGGGTGTGAGGTGTGTTTGGGTGAGGAGGGTGTGAGGTGTGTTTGAGTGAGGAGGGTGTGAGGTGTGTTTGAGTGAGGAGGGTGTGAGGTGTGTTTGAGTGAGGAGGGTGTGAGGTGTGTTTGGGTGAGGAGGGTGTGAGGTGTGTTTGTGTGATGAGGGTGTGAGGTGTGTTTGGGTGAGGAGGGTGTGAGGTGTGTTTGTGTGAGGAGGGTGTGAGGTGTTTTTTTGTGAGGAGGGTGTGAGGTGTGTTTGGGTGAGGAGGGTGTGAGGTGTGTTTTTGTGAGGAGGGTGTGAGGTGTGTTTGGGTGAGGAGGGTGTGAGGTGTGTTTGTGTGAGGAGGGTGTGAGGTGTGTTTTTGTGAGGAGGGTGTGAGGTGTGTTTGTGTGAGGAGGGTGTGAGGTGTGTTTGTGTGAGGAGGGTGTGAGGTGTGTTTGTGTGAGGAGGGTGTGAGGTGTGTTTGTGTGAGGAGGGTGTGAGGTGTGTTTGTGTGAGGAGGGTGTGAGGTGTGTTTGGGTGAGGAGGGTGTGAGGTGTGTTTGTGTGAGGAGGGTGTGAGGTGTGTTTGTGTGAGGAGGGTGTGAGGTGTGTTTGTGTGAGGAGGGTGTGAGGTGTGTTTGTGTGAGGAGGGTGTGAGGTTGTGTTTGGGTGAGGAGGGTGTGAGGTGTGTTTGTGTGACGAGGGTGTGAGGTGTGTTTGTGTGAGGAGGGTGTGAGGTGTGTTTGTGTGAGGAGGGTGTGAGGTGTGTTTGGGTGAGGAGGGTGTGAGGTGTGTTTGGGTGAGGAGGGTGTGAGGTGTGTTTGTGTGAGGAGGGTGTGAGGTGTGTTTGGGTGAGGAGGGTGTGAGGTGTGTTTTTGTGAGGAGGGTGTGAGGTGTGTTTGGGTGAGGAGGGTGTGAGGTGTGTTTTTGTGAGGAGGGTGTGAGGTGTGTTTGTGTGAGGAGGGTGTGAGGTGTGTTTGGGTGAGGAGGGGTGTGAGGTGTGTTTGGGTGAGGAGGGTGTGAGGTGTGTTTGTGTGAGGAGGGTGTGAGGTGTGTTTTTGTGAGGAGGGTGTGAGGTGTGTTTGTGTGAGGAGGGTGTGAGGTGTGTTTGGGTGAGGAGGGTGTGAGGTGTGTTTGGGTGAGGAGGGTGTGAGGTGTGTTTGTGTGAGGAGGGTGTGAGGTGTGTTTGTGTGAGGAGGGTGTGAGGTGTGTTTGGGTGAGGAGGGTGTGAGGTGTGTTTGTGTGAGGAGGGTGTGAGGTGTGTTTGGGTGAGGAGGGTGTGAGGTGTGTTTGAGTGAGGAGGGTGTGAGGTGTGTTTGGGTGAGGAGGGTGTGAGGTGTGTTTGAGTGAGGAGGGTGTGAGGTGTGTTTGAGTGAGGAGGGTGTGAGGTGTGTTTGAGTGAGGAGGGTGTGAGGTGTGTTTGGGTGAGGAGGGTGTGAGGTGTGTTTGGGTGAGGAGGGTGTGAGGTGTGTTTGTGAGGAGGGTGTGAGTGTGTTTGAGTGAGGAGGGTGTGAGGTGTGTTTGGGTGAGGAGGGTGTGAGGTGTGTTTGGGTGAGGAGGGTGTGAGGTGTGTTTGTGTGAGGAGGGTGTGAGGTGTGTTTTTGTGAGGAGGGTGTGAGGTGTGTTTGTGTGAGGAGGGTGTGAGGTGTGTTTGGGTGAGGAGGGTGTGAGGTGTGTTTGGGTGAGGAGGGTGTGAGGTGTGTTTGTGTGAGGAGGGTGTGAGGTGTGTTTGGGTGAGGAGGGTGTGAGGTGTGTTTGTGTGAGGAGGGTGTGAGGTGTGTTTGTGTGAGGAGGGTGTGAGGTGTGTTTTGTGAGGAGGGTGTGAGGTGTGTTTGGGTGAGGAGGGTGTGAGGTGTGTTTGAGTGAGGAGGGTGTGAGGTGTGTTTGGTGAGGAGGGTGTGAGGTGTGTTTGTGTGAGGAGGGTGTGAGGTGTGTTTGTGTGAGGAGGGTGTGAGGTGTGTTTGGGTGAGGAGGGTGTGAGGTGTGTTTGAGTGAGGAGGGTGTGAGGTGTGTTTGTGTGAGGAGGGTGTGAGGTGTGTTTGGGTGAGGAGGGTGTGAGGTGTGTTTTGGGTGAGGAGGGTGTGAGGTGTGTTTGGGTGAGGAGGGTGTGAGGTGTGTTTGTGTGAGGAGGGTGTGAGGTGTGTTTGGGTGAGGAGGGTGTGAGGTGTGTTTTGTGAGGAGGGTGTGAGGTGTGTTTGTGTGAGGAGGGTGTGAGGTGTGTTTTTGTGAGGAGGGTGTGAGGTGTGTTTTTGTGAGGAGGGTGTGAGGTGTGTTTGTGTGAGGAGGGTGTGAGGTGTGTTTGGGTGAGGAGGGTGTGAGGTGTGTTTGGGTGAGGAGGGTGTGAGGTGTGTTTGTGTGAGGAGGGTGTGAGGTGTGTTTGGGTGAGGAGGGTGTGAGGTGTGTTTGGGTGAGGAGGGTGTGAGGTGTGTTTGTGTGAGGAGGGTGTGAGGTGTGTTTGGGTGAGGAGGGTGTGAGGTGTGTTTGAGTGAGGAGGGTGTGAGGTGTGTTTGGGTGAGGAGGGTGTGAGGTGTGTTTGAGTGAGGAGGGTGTGAGGTGTGTTTGAGTGAGGAGGGTGTGAGGTGTGTTTGAGTGAGGAGGGTGTGAGGTGTGTTTGTGTGAGGAGGGTGTGAGGTGTGTTTTTGTGAGGAGGGTGTGAGGTGTGTTTGGGTGAGGAGGGTGTGAGGTGTGTTTGGGTGAGGAGGGTGTGAGGTGTGTTTGGGTGAGGAGGGTGTGAGGTGTGTTTGTGTGAGGAGGGTGTGAGGTGTGTTTTTGTGAGGAGGGTGTGAGGTGTGTTTGGGTGAGGAGGGTGTGAGGTGTGTTTGGGTGAGGAGGGTGTGAGGTGTGTTTGAGTGAGGAGGGTGTGAGGTGTGTTTGGGTGAGGAGGGTGTGAGGTGTGTTTGTGTGAGGAGGGTGTGAGGTGTGTTTGAGTGAGGAGGGTGTGAGGTGTGTTTGAGTGAGGAGGGTGTGAGGTGTGTTTGGGTGAGGAGGGTGTGAGGTGTGTTTGTGTGAGGAGGGTGTGAGGTGTGTTTGGGTGAGGAGGGTGTGAGGTGTGTTTGTGTGAGGAGGGTGTGAGGTGTGTTTTGTGAGGAGGGTGTGAGGTGTGTTTGGGTGAGGAGGGTGTGAGGTGTGTTTGTGTGAGGAGGGTGTGAGGTGTGTTTGGGTGAGGAGGGTGTGAGGTGTGTTTGTGTGAGGAGGGTGTGAGGTGTGTTTGTGTGAGGAGGGTGTGAGGTGTGTTTGAGTGAGGAGGGTGTGAGGTGTGTTTGGGTGAGGAGGGTGTGAGGTGTGTTTGGGTGAGGAGGGTGTGAGGTGTGTTTGTGTGAGGAGGGTGTGAGGTGTGTTTGTGTGAGGAGGGTGTGAGGTGTGTTTGTGTGAGGAGGGTGTGAGGTGTGTTTGTGTGAGGAGGGTGTGAGGTGTGTTTGGGTGAGGAGGGTGTGAGGTGTGTTTGTGTGAGGAGGGTGTGAGGTGTGTTTGTGTGAGGAGGGTGTGAGGTGTGTTTGTGTGAGGAGGGTGTGAGGTGTGTTTGTGTGAGGAGGGTGTGAGGTGTGTTTGTGTGAGGAGGGTGTGAGGTGTGTTTGTGTGAGGAGGGTGTGAGGTGTGTTTTGTGAGGAGGGTGTGAGGTGTGTTTTTGTGAGGAGGGTGTGAGGTGTGTTTGTGTGAGGAGGGTGTGAGGTGTGTGTGTGTGAGGAGGGTGTGAGGTGTGTTTGGGTGAGGAGGGTGTGAGGTGTGTTTGTGTGAGGAGGGTGTGAGGTGTGTTTGGGTGAGGAGGGTGTGAGGTGTGTTTGGGTGAGGAGGGTGTGAGGTGTGTTTGTGTGAGGAGGGTGTGAGGTGTGTTTGGGTGAGGAGGGTGTGAGGTGTGTTTTTGTGAGGAGGGTGTGAGGTGTGTTTGGGT
This sequence comes from Heptranchias perlo, assembly GCF_035084215.1. Taxonomy (NCBI): domain Eukaryota; kingdom Metazoa; phylum Chordata; class Chondrichthyes; order Hexanchiformes; family Hexanchidae; genus Heptranchias; species Heptranchias perlo. The sequence goes on along the minus strand of NW_027139575.1, from coordinate 142,028 downwards.
GAGGAGGGTGTGAGGTGTGTTTGTGTGAGGAGGGTGTGAGGTGTGTTTGGGTGAGGAGGGTGTGAGGTGTGTTTGGGTGAGGAGGGTGTGAGGTGTGTTTGTGTGAGGAGGGTGTGAGGTGTGTTTGGGTGAGGAGGGTGTGAGGTGTGTTTGAGTGAGGAGGGTGTGAGGTGTGTTTGGGTGAGGAGGGTGTGAGGTGTGTTTGAGTGAGGAGGGTGTGAGGTGTGTTTGAGTGAGGAGGGTGTGAGGTGTGTTTGTGTGAGGAGGGTGTGAGGTGTGTTTGAGTGAGGAGGGTGTGAGGTGTGTTTGTGTGAGGAGGGTGTGAGGTGTGTTTGTGTGAGGAGGGTGTGAGGTGTGTTTGAGTGAGGAGGGTGTGAGGTGTGTTTGGGTGAGGAGGGTGTGAGGTGTGTTTGAGTGAGGAGGGTGTGAGGTGTGTTTGAGTGAGGAGGGTGTGAGGTGTGTTTGTGTGAGGAGGGTGTGAGGTGTGTTTGAGTGAGGAGGGTGTGAGGTGTGTTTGTGTGAGGAGGGTGTGAGGTGTGTTTGGGTGAGGAGGGTGTGAGGTGTGTTTGTGTGAGGAGGGTGTGAGGTGTGTTTGAGTGAGGAGGGTGTGAGGTGTGTTTGGGTGAGGAGGGTGTGAGGTGTGTTTTGTGAGGAGGTTGTGAGGTGTGTTTTTGTGAGGAGGGTGTGAGGTGTGTTTGAGTGAGGAGGGTGTGAGGTGTGTTTGAGTGAGGAGGGTGTGAGGTGTGTTTGTGTGAGGAGGGTGTGAGGTGTGTTTTTGTGAGGAGGGTGTGAGGTGTGTTTGTGTGAGGAGGGTGTGAGGTGTGTTTGAGTGAGGAGGGTGTGAGGTGTGTTTGGGTGAGGAGGGTGTGAGGTGTGTTTGAGTGAGGAGGGTGTGAGGTGTGTTTGTGTGAGGAGGGTGTGAGGTGTGTTTGTGTGAGGAGGGTGTGAGGTGTGTTTGAGTGAGGAGGGTGTGAGGTGTGTTTGTGTGAGGAGGGTGTGAGGTGTGTTTTTGTGACGAGGGTGTGAGGTGTGTTTGTGTGAGGAGGGTGTGAGGTGTGTTTGAGTGAGGAGGGTGTGAGGTGTGTTTGGGTGAGGAGGGTGTGAGGTGTGTTTGAGTGAGGAGGGTGTGAGGTGTGTTTGTGTGAGGAGGGTGTGAGGTGTGTTTGTGTGAGGAGGGTGTGAGGTGTGTTTGAGTGAGGAGGGTGTGAGGTGTGTTTGGGTGAGGAGGGTGTGAGGTGTGTTTGGGTGAGGAGGGTGTGAGGTGTGTTTGGGTGAGGAGGGTGTGAGGTGTGTTTGTGTGAGGAGGGTGTGAGGTGTGTTTGTGTGAGGAGGGTGTGAGGTGTGTTTGTGTGAGGAGGGTGTGAGGTGTGTTTTTGTGAGGAGGGTGTGAGGTGTGTTTGTGAGGAGGGTGTGAGGTGTGTTTGGGTGAGGAGGGTGTGAGGTGTGTTTTTGTGAGGAGGGTGTGAGGTGTGTTTGGGTGAGGAGGGTGTGAGGTGTGTTTGTGTGAGGAGGGTGTGAGGTGTGTTTGTGTGAGGAGGGTGTGAGGTGTGTTTGTGTGAGGAGGGTGTGAGGTGTGTTTTTGTGAGGAGGGTGTGAGGTGTGTTTGTGAGGAGGGTGTGAGGTGTGTTTGGGTGAGGAGGGTGTGAGGTGTGTTTTTGTGAGGAGGGTGTGAGGTGTGTTTGGGTGAGGAGGGTGTGAGGTGTGTTTGTGTGAGGAGGGTGTGAGGTGTGTTTTTGTGAGGAGGGTGTGAGGTGTGTTTGAGTGAGGAGGGTGTGAGGTGTGTTTGGGTGAGGAGGGTGTGAGGTGTGTTTGTGTGAGGAGGGTGTGAGGTGTGTTTTTGTGAGGAGGGTGTGAGGTGTGTTTGAGTGAGGAGGGTGTGAGGTGTGTTTGGGTGAGGAGGGTGTGAGGTGTGTTTGGGTGAGGAGGGTGTGAGGTGTGTTTGTGTGAGGAGGGTGTGAGGTGTGTTTTTGTGAGGAGGGTGTGAGGTGTGTTTGTGTGAGGAGGGTGTGAGGTGTGTTTGTGTGAGGAGGGTGTGAGGTGTGTTTGTGTGAGGAGGGTGTGAGGTGTGTTTGTGTGAGGAGGGTGTGAGGTGTGTTTGTGTGAGGAGGGTGTGAGGTGTGTTTGGGTGAGGAGGGTGTGAGGTGTGTTTGAGTGAGGAGGGTGTGAGGTGTGTTTTTGTGAGGAGGGTGTGAGGTGTGTTTGTGTGAGGAGGGTGTGAGGTGTGTTTGTGTGAGGAGGGTGTGAGGTGTGTTTGTGTGAGGAGGGTGTGAGGTGTGTTTTTGTGAGGAGGGTGTGAGGTGTGTTTGGGTGAGGAGGGTGTGAGGTGTGTTTGGGTGAGGAGGGTGTGAGGTGTGTTTGAGTGAGGAGGGTGTGAGGTGTGTTTGAGTGAGGAGGGTGTGAGGTGTGTTTTTGTGAGGAGGGTGTGAGGTGTGTTTGAGTGAGGAGGGTGTGAGGTGTGTTTGAGTGAGGAGGGTGTGAGGTGTGTTTGAGTGAGGAGGGTGTGAGGTGTGTTTTTGTGAGGAGGGTGTGAGGTGTGTTTGGGTGAGGAGGGTGTGAGGTGTGTTTGGGTGAGGAGGGTGTGAGGTGTGTTTGAGTGAGGAGGGTGTGAGGTGTGTTTTTGTGAGGAGGGTGTGAGGTGTGTTTGAGTGAGGAGGGTGTGAGGTGTGTTTGAGTGAGGAGGGTGTGAGGTGTGTTTGGGTGAGTCAGGAAAGTCTTGCATTTCTATCGCGCCTTTTTCGACCTCAGGACGTCTGACGACGCTTCACAGCCAAGGATGGATATTTGAAGTGTGGTCACTGCTGTAATGTTGGAAACACAGCAGCCAATCTGCGCACAGCAAGATCCCACAAACAGCAATGTGATGATGAGCAGATGGTCTGTTTTTTTGGTGATTTTGGTTGAGGGATAAATATTGGCCCCAGGACACTGGGGAGAACTCCCCTCCTCTCCTTCGAAAGATTCCACCTGAGAGGGCAGACCGCGTCTCGGTTTAACGGAGAGAAGGATTTCGATGAAAAAAAGGAGAGTGATCTCCAGATATAGAAGATGAGAAAGGGAGAGACAAAGAAAAGGCAGCGAGATAGAACAGGAGGTTTAAAGAAAGGGAGAGATAAAGACATTGAGGGAGAGGTGGACAGTGAAAGAGACAATTCGATAAAGGGAGGGAGCAGTCAGGGAGAAAGATACAGAAAAATAGAAGATTGGCGAGACAAACATAAAAAGGAAAATGCAGATTAACATCTAGGAACAGAGAGTCAGAGACACAAAGGGAGAGAGGAGGAAAATGGGGAGGGGGGCTTGTGGGAAAAATAGAGGTAAGGACAAAGAGACATGACAAAAAAGGTGGGAAAAGAGAGATGGATGGAAGGTGACCGAGAGAGAGTGAGAGAGAGGGGGAATGATGAGAGGGTGCTGAGTCTTTTTGCTCTGATCATCCTGCTGCTGTATCTTTTAGCAGGCGCTGTCTCTCGGTGCCGTGCGCTGTAGGAGGTGCTGAACAGCAGTCAGATCTTGAACAGCCCTTCTCTCTCTCTCTCTCTCTCGGTGCCTGTGTGTGTGTGTGAGATTAGCTGATCTGGAGCTGGCCGGAGAACAGCAGCCGCGGTCAGTTCTACCGTGAAGGGAGAGAGAGAGAGAGAGAGCTTCTCAACCGGGGGTGCTGGGCACAGCCTGGAGCTGGAGAAAGGGGATGGTGGGGGGATGGAAATATTAGCCTCAACAACAAAATTCACGGGCATGTCCTTAAGAGCAAAGAGAAGGAGAAGGATCCAGGCACAGAGCCCAGTGCGATCACAGGACTTTGCAGCTTTGCTGGGAGTTCTTTGCATGTCCAGCTCGCTCTGTGCATTTGTCTGCGTTTATCTGTTCTTCCTACTGTTTATTATTCTCATTTGAAAGAGGACGATGCGGAGACTGACTCGGAGATCGGAAGGGCTGGTGCTGGCCATCCTCGGCTGTCTGGCCGCGCTCCTTTACTTCTTCCACCCTGACCTGGGTCGTGTTATATGGGGACGCGAGCAGAGCCACCACTGGCCAGAGTTACAGGATGCAAAAGTGAGTGCGTGTTTCTTTTTACAAAAAATATATGCATTCAGAGATTGGGAGTCCGGTGTTGAGTGTATTTTAGTTACAGCTGGTTTCAATGCATTCATTGCAGTGTCTTTTTTTTAATGTCTTTTTAAAAGCAGAGATCATAGTATGGTACAGCACAGAAAGAGGCCATTCGGCCCATCGTGCCCGTGCCGGCTCTTTGAAAGAACTATCCAATTAATCCCACTCCCCCTGCTCTTTCCCCAGAGCCCAGCAATTTTTTCCTTTTCAGATATTTATTCAATTCCCTTTTGATGGTCCCTGTTTTTTTTTAAAGAGAGGGAGGTTGAGGTATTTATATAAAAGGATAAATTCCTCCATTTGTTACATTTATTTTATAGGCACAGTGGGCTCATGACCTTTCCAGTGGGATACATGAAACACTCAGAGGGGTTCCCCCCTTACGAGCAGATTTCCCGTGACATTGCTCAAGGGTAGTCCGGGCACAGTTGTGATATTTTCGCTGCTAAGGTGGTCTGTCCCTTTTAAAAGTTACCGCTCTTACTCGGCAAATTGAGGGAGTTGTCGTGATTTAGAAACTGCTGTGGTCAATCAGAGGGACGGTGGTAAATTTCAGGCTCCCGGTCAATGACTGTCTTTCTTTCGAAACAAACATATTTTGTTACTCAAATGAAGTGTGTTGGCTGGTGTGTGATGTCCAGAGGGTGAGAGGTGCATTTTCGATGTCGGACCTTTCTTCATGTATCACTCGATCTCCCACGATGAGTTGAAAGAAGCGTTGTTTGATCACAATAAGGGTCTGATCAACAAAAGTGTGACGGGAAGAATATTACATCAAGTAAAAATGACACTTCCAGGAAGTGCATGCCGTGTGCAAGAATTGTAATATATTACAGGTTGTCATACAAGGCATCTTTACATTACTAACCAATCCCCCATGGCAGTGCTCACAGTGAGTCCAATCATGCACCGTTTTGTAAGGACTGGACAGCAATGTCATTAACATACAAGTATTACTTTGCTGCTGAGGTCGATCTACGTGTAGCTGGTATGACCATTGAAGGCCATAAGGTCTCATTGCTGTAATGAAACACATCCTGTGGTCAGTTAGAGGTTAATTGCAGGAGAAGTTTCTCTGTGGATTGGCAGCTGCTTGTAAATTTCCAGCCCCCCCCCCCCCCCCTGGAAGTCAGAAGAAACCAGCAGGAAATAATTAGCTTTCTTTTTGTCTTTTTTTATACTGTTTTAAAACAATGACACATAAATTTTCATGCGTGACATCTGAAGTGTGATGAATGCATTTCAAAGCATATATAAGGCAGGAGTGCAGCCAGCTGCAGAAGATAGGCTTCCCTCTGTCAGCTGCCCTCTTTCGATTAAACAAAGCCCAGGTTTCAGAACATTCAATGGCAGCTGGGACCCAGGAATAGGAAGGTGTATGATTCCCTCCTCAGATGAAGAGAATCATTTTCATAGGAACAGGAGGAGGCCATTCAGCCCCTTGAGCCTGTTCCGCTATTCAATTAGGTCATGGCTGATCTGTACCTCAACCAGGAGTAATCATATACTAGATCATGTGTTTATAATGAAAAGGAAAGACTTGCATTGATATAGCACCTTTCATGACTTCAGGACACCCCAAAGTGTTTCACAGCCAATGAAGTACTTTTGAAGTGTAGTCACTGTTGTAATGTAGATAATACAATTTGCCCATAAACAACAATGTGATAATGAGCAGATAATCTGTTTTAGTGATGTTGGTTGAGGGATAAATATTAACCAGGACACGGAGAAAACTCCCCTGCTTTTCTTCGCAATAGTACCATGGGATCTTTTATGTCCACCTGAGAGAGTAGACGGTGCCTTGGTTTAAGTCTCATCCGAAAGACGGCATCTCTGACAGTGCAGCACCCCCTCAGAACTGCACTGGAGTGTCAGTCTAGATTTTGTACTCAAGTCCCTGGAGTGGGACATGAACCCATGACCTTCTGACTCAGAGGCGAGAATGCTACCACTGAGCCACAGCTGAGCTTAACTTGGTATCAACCCTCCCTGTGGGGGAACACCTGGGAAACAAGGATCATAATATTATATGGTTTTAATTGGCTGACAGAACCAATGGTACTGAGAATCTACAATTAATTCTGGATTTCAAAAGAGATAAAATGACAGAGGATTTGGACCAGATCAATTGGTCAGTTCTGCTGGGTGAGGAAGCAACTGATGCTGGCCATAAATGGCAGGATTTAAAAGCGAATGAAAACACATAGAAGCCAAGTGCATCACCAAAGGCAAAAGAAAGGAGTGTGGTAAGAAGATGTCAAGGTGTCTGACTGGTCATGTACAAGGATAAATAAGATATAACAACACAGATGCATTTAAAGGGAAGCTAAATAAGTACATGAGGGAGAAAGGAATAGAAGGATATACAGATAGGGTTAGATGAAGTAAGGAGGGAGGAGGCTCATGTGAACAGTTGGGCCGAATGGCCTGTTCCTGTGCTGTAATTGCCGTTAAAAAAAAAAATGTTTTTATAAACTAAAAGTAAAGAATACCCAGAAAAACCGAGACTGGTACTGTGAACCATTAAAGACAACTCCGGCTGCTATTAGATCAGCTAAAAGTTTAAAGGAAAAGAGGATAGTGGACAACTGTGGTAGCAATGAAAAAAGCTTTTATAGCTGTGTGAAGCATCAGAGGACCATCAAAGACCGTAGTGGGCCTTTGAAAGATGCTCAAAGACAGTTTAGAAAGGACTCTGTGTATGGCAGAGATACTAAACGGGTACTATTCATCAGTCTTTGCTCTTGAAGACGATGCTCTGCTGACAACATTAAGTGGTGCTGTTAACACTAAAATTTAATATTAAAATAGATGAGGATACCGTCTTAGATAGAATAAGGAACCTTAAAATAGATCGGGCTGCCAGCCCAGAGGATATCCACCCGAGGGTCCTTAAAGAAATGAGACAGGTGCTATGCAAGCCCCTTGTCCGTATCTTCAGTAGATCGCTGGTGTCAGGGACTGTTCTCTCAGACAGGAAGGAAGCTAACATCATTCCAAATTTTAAAAAGGAGGATAAGGGAGAACCGGGTAACTATTGGCCCATTAACTTGACTTCAGTAATAGGTAGGATGCTCGAAGGTGCCCTATATGATCACTTAGATAGAGAAAACTTTATCAGGGACACCCAACACGGCTTCTGGAAAAGAAGGTCGTATCTTACAAATTCGATTGAATTTTTTGAAAGTTAGTGGACGAGGGTAACCCAGTAGACGTTGTATACTTGGACTTTCAGAATGCTTTTGATAAGATACCTCACAAGAGGCTTCTCTACAAGATCGGATCTTGTGGAATTAGTGATAATTTGCTGCGGTGGATTGAGAATTGGCTGAATGCCCGGAGGCAGAAGGTTGCTGTCACTGGATTTGGATATGTTTGGAGACCGGTTACCAGAACTAGGTTGGAGTTAGGCAGTTCTTCTTTAACCAGAGAATAGTGGAGCTCTGGAACAGGCCGCTGGCTCCTGCGGTGAATGCTGATTCACTGAATTCCTTCGAGAGAGAGCGAGCTGGACCTGTTTCTGGCTGGGATGGAGATCACTTTGAACAAGAGGTATATACCGGCACTATAAATCAGGGCCAGAGTGATCTCGGACTAGTTTCGATCGCCTAAAGGGGGTTGGTGAAGGATTTTCCAGATTTTTTTCCCATAATTGGCTTGAGTTTTTATGCTTTTTCACCTCTCCCAGGACATTACATGGCTCCAGGTGAGTAGTGAGTGTTTGTGGCACCACTACTGTATTGGACAGGCTAGATGGATCAATGGGCCTTTTCCTGCACGTCACTTTCGTATGTCTGTAAATCAGTAATATATATGGTGAAAAGTGTTTTGGAAAGGTGGTGAGTTGCTCCTATATACTTTCTGTCTATGGGACCCTGTGTAAAAGCAGAGCCCAGAACGCCAATGGAAGCTGGCTCCCCGATCCCAGTGGAAGGGGGGTGCACAGTGGCTGTCCTTCTGGAACAGGATGTAGTGACATGGCAATATTTACTGTTGTTGTGTTAGCAAATGCAGCAGCCATTTTGCACACAGCAAGATCCCACAAAGAGCAATGAGATAAATAGTGACCTAGGCAGGAGAGGGGGGAAGGGGTGTGGGAGGTTGTTCAGGGGTTCAAACACCACCTGAAATTTGTATGATTTCTTTGATATCCGACTACTTCTTTTGAAAGAACTTGCCTTAAATCACTTGTTAGAACAGATGTCTTTCCAGAGCAGGTCAGATCGGCAATTCGACCAGTGAAGGCTGACGCAGTGGGGCGGCAAAGGCCGATTAGTTGGACGGCAAAGGCCGACGTAGTGGGGCGGCGAAGGCCGATTAGTGGGGCGGCGAAGGCCGATTAGTTGGACGGCGAAGGCCGATTAGTTGGGCGGCGAAGGCCGATTAGTGGGGCGGCGAAGGCCGATCAGTGGGGCGGCGAAGGCCGATCAGTTGGGCGGCGAAGGCCGATTAGTGGGGCGGCGAAGGCCGATTAGTTGGGCAGTGAAGGCCGATCAGTGGGGCGGCGAAGGCCGATCAGTGGGGCGGCGAAGGCCGATTAGTTGGGCGGCGAAGGCCGATTAGTGGGGCGGCGAAGGCCGATTAGTGGGGCGGCGAAGGCCGATTAGTGGGGCGGCGAAGGCCGATTAGTTGGACGACGAAGGCCGATTAGTGGGGCGGCGAAGGCCGATTAGTTGGGCGGCGAAGGCCGATTAGTTGGACGACGAAGGCCGATTAGTGGGGCGGCGAAGGCCGATTAGTGGGGCGGCGAAGGCCGATTAGTTGGACGACGAAGGCCGATTAGTGGGGCGGCGAAGGCCGATTAGTCGGGCGGGGAAGGCCGATTAGTCGGGCGGTGAAGGCCGATGTGTAGTGGGGCGGCGAAGGCCGATTAGTTGGGCGGCGAAGGCCGATTAGTTGGACGGCGAAGGCCGACTAGTTGGGCGGCGAAGGCCGATTAGTTGGACGGCGAAGGCCGACTAGTTGGGCGGCGGAGGCCGATTAGTTGGACGGCGAAGGCCGACTAGTTGGACGGCGAAGGCCGACTAGTTGGGCGGCGAAGGCCGATTAGTGGGGCGGCGAAGGCCGATTAGTTGGGCGGCGAAGGCCGATTAGTGGGGCGGCGAAGGCCGATTAGTGGGGCGGCGGAGGCCGATTAGTCGGGCGGCGAAGGCCGATTAGTCGGGCGGCGGAGGCCGATTAGTCGGGCGGCGAAGGCCGATTAGTGGGGCGGCGGAGGCCGATTAGTGGGGCGGCGGAGGCCGATTAGTTGGGCGGCGAAGGCCGATTAGTGGGGCGGCGGAGGCCGATTAGTCGGGCGGCGAAGGCCGATTAGTGGGGCGGCGGAGGCCGATTAGTGGGGCGGCGAAGGCCGATTAGTGGGGCGGCGAAGGCCGATTAGTGGGGCGGCGAAGGCCGATTAGTTGGACGGCGAAGGCCGATTAGTTGGACGGCGAAGGCCGATTAGTGGGGCGGCGAAGGCCGATTAGTGGGGCGGCGAAGGCCGATTCGTGGGGCGGCGAAGGCCGATTAGTGGGGCGGCGAAGGCCGATTAGTGGGGCGGCGAAGGCCGATTAGTGGGGCGGCGAAGGCCGATTAGTTGGGCGGCGAAGGCCGATTAGTTGGGCGGCGAAGGCCGATTAGTTGGGCGGCGAAGGCCGATTAGTTGGGCGGCGAAGGCCGATTAGTTGGGCGGCGAAGGCCGATTAGTTGGACGGCGAAGGCCGATTAGTTGGACGGCGAAGGCCGATTAGTGGGGCGGCGAAGGCCGATTAGTGGGGCGGCGAAGGCCGATTAGTTGGACGACGAAGGCCGATCAGTGGGGCGGCGAAGGCCGATCAGTGGGGCGGAGAAGGCCGATCAGTCGGGCGGCGGAGGCCGATGAGTCGGGCGGCGGAGGCCGATTAGTGGGGCGGCGGAGGCCGATTAGTGGGGCGGCGGAGGCCGATTAGTGGGGCGGCGGAGGCCGATTAGTGGGGCGGCGGAGGCCGATTAGTGGGGCGGCGGAGGCCGATTAGTGGGGCGGCGGAGGCCGATTAGTGGGGCGGCGGAGGCCGATTAGTCGGGCGGCGGAGGCCGATTAGTCGGGCGGCGGAGGCCGATTAGTCGGGCGGCGGAGGCCGATTAGTCGGGCGGCGGAGGCCGATTAGCGGGGCGGCGGAGGCCGATTAGCGGGGCGGCGAAGGCCGATTAGCCGGGCGGCGGAGGCCGATTAGCCGGGCGGCGGAGGCCGATTAGTCGGGCGGCGGAGGCCGATTAGTGGGGCGGCGGAGGCCGATTAGTGGGGCGGCGGAGGCCGATTAGTGGGGCGGCGAAGGCCGATTAGTCGGGCGGCGAAGGCCGATTAGTCGGGCGGCGAAGGCCGATTAGTCGGGCGGCGAAGGCCGATTAGTCGGGCGGCGAAGGCCGATTAGTCGGGCTTGTGCTTCTCAATGTTCACCGAGAGATTGCAATGAATCGTAGCAAAGATACTGATGAAGTAATGACACGTAACCAGCACCTGGAATTCATGCTTTAGAATTATTGTCTGGCAAGATTGTTTTTTCTTTTCATTTGCTTTATTTGAATTGTTAGATTAAAGGAAGCAATAACATTTCTATTTGAATCTTATTATGAAATTCCTATTTGAAAAGTCGACCTATTGAAGTAGTTTTGTTTGGTCTGAGAAACTCATATCCAAACCCCCCCCATTCCTCCCCAAATAACTGCTGTCTCTACCACTTGAGATGAACGGCCAGTTGATTGAAGGCACTGTCGGAGGTGCCGTCTTTCAGATAAGACGTTAAACTGAGGCCCCGCCTGCTCTCCCACAGCACTATTCGAAGGAGAGCAAGGGAATTCTTCTGGTCAATATTTATCACTCAACCAGCACCGCCAAAACAGAGTTGGGGGGGGCGGTGGGGGGGGTTGATTTTCGACTGCTGTCTGGCCCTATTCACGTTGGAAATTGGGGGTGAGAAGCAGCTGACAATTGAAGTAAAAGGTCCCGCCTGTCGGCTGCCTGACTTGATTTTCAAGAGGGCCTCGAAATGGACGGCGATCGGTCCTGCCCAAAACAGGCAGGAACCTTATTAAAATATTTAAATCCAGGACGTACACCAGCTTTAGGAGACAGCTGCAACTTTCGAATCCCAATGGGCGGAGTGTGCACTCATCCTTTCCAGTTGTATTCATTCTTTGTTGCATTGTCCAAGTTTAAAAAGTACATTCCTTTCTTTAAAATAAAAGCAGACTTGCCAAATAAAATGATCAGCATCGAGACTTTAATCAAATTTACCAATAAATAAGTAAAACTCACTAGTCCAAAACTAGAGGCCATAAATATATAATAAATCCAATAGGGAATTCAGGAGAAACTTCTTTATCCAGAGAGTGGTTAGAATGTGGAACTCACTACCACAAGGAGTAGTTGAGGCGAATAGTATAGATACAATTAAGGGGAAGCTGGATAAACACATAAGGGAGAAAGGATTAGAAGGATATGGTGATAGGGTGAGATGGAGTAGGGAGGGAGGAGGCTCATGTGGAGCATAAACACCGGCATAGACCCGTTGGGTCGATTGAACATAAGAACATAAGAAATAGGAGCAGGAGAAGGCCAATCGGCCCCTCGAGCCTGCTCCGCCATTCAATAAGATCATGGCTGATCTGATCCTAACCTCAAATCTAAATTCATGTCCAATTTCCTGCCCGCTTCCCGTAACCCCTAATTCCCTTTACTTCTAGGAAACTGTCTATTTCTGTTTTAAATTTATTTAATGATGTAGCTTCCACAGCTTCCTGGGGCAGCAAATTCCACAGACCTACTACCCTCTGAGTGAAGAAGTTTCTCCTCATCTCAGTTTTGAAAGAGCAGCCCCTTATTCTAAGATTATGCCCCCTAGTTCTAGTTTCACCCATCCTTGGGAACATCCTGACCGCATCCACCCGATCAAGCCCCTTCACAATCTTATATGTTTCAATAAGATCGCCTCTCATTCTTCTGAACTCCAATGAGTAGAGTCCCAATCTACTCAACCACTCCTCATATGTCCACCCCCTCATCCCCGGGATTAACCGAGTGAACCTTCTTTGTACTGCCTCGAGAGCAAGTATGTCTTTTCTTAAGTATGGACACCAAAACTGTATGCAGTATTCCAGGTGCGGCCTCACCAATACCTTATATAACTGCAGCAATACCTCCCTGTTTTTATATTTTATCCCCCGAGCAATAAAAGCCAATATTCCATTGGCCTTCTTGATCACCTGCTGCACCTGCATACTAACTTTTTGATTTTCTTGCACTAGGACCCCCAGATCCCTTTGTACTGCAGTACTTTCCAGTTTCTCGCCATTAAGATAATAACTTGCTCTCTGATTTTTCCTGCCAAAGAGCATAACCTCACATTTTCCAATATTGTATTGCATCTGCCAAATCTCCGCCCACTCACCCAGCCTGTCTATATCCCCTTGTCAGTTTTTTATGTCCTCCTCACTCTCTACTTTCCCTCCCATCTTTGTATCATCTGCAAACTTTGATATGTTACACTCGGTCCCCTCCTCCAAATCGTTAATATAGATTGTAAAGAGTTGGGGACCCAGCACCGACCCCTGCGGAACACCACTGGCTACTGGTTGCCAGTCCGAGAATGAACCATTTATCCCAACTCTCTGCTTCCTGTTAGATGTGATGTGGAGATGCCGGTGATGGACTGGGGTGGACAAATGTAAGGAATCTTACAACACCAGGTTATAGTCCAACAAATTTATTTTAAAATCACAAGCTTTCGGAGATTATCTCCTTTGTCAGATGATTGAATGAAAAGGTTCTCAAATCGCATATCTTATACGATGTTGGGACAGCATCACACCAATCAAAAGGTGTCGTTGTTATTCAAACAGGCCAGTCACGGAGAACAGCACGTCCCAGTACACTCGATATACATTGTGTCTTTTACACAGGCAGGCAGAAAGAAACTCAAAATGGCAGAGAGAGAGAGAGAGAGAATTTTAAAAAACATATAAATTTTTTCCCCCTTTTTGCTGGTGGGGTTACGTGTAGCGTGACATGAACCCAAGATCCCGGTTGAGGCCGTCCTCATGGGTGCGGAACTTGGCTATCAACTTCTGCTCGACGATTTTGCGTTGTCGTGTGTCTCGAAGGCCGCCTTGGAGAACGCTTACCCGAAGATAACCAATCCTCCACCCATGCCAGAATATTACCCCCAATCCAGTGATTCTTTATCTTGAGCAATAATCTTTTATGTGGCATCTTGTCGAATGCCTTCTTGGCCTGTTTCTGTGCTGTAAATTCTATGTACTTTCATGTAATCGTTCTACACTCCACAGCATAATGCGGTGATACCTGAATTCAAAACTAAAGGGAGAGGACTTCCTCTGTGTGCAGCCAAATAGTAATCCCGGTCTCTGTAGTCTGGTTACACGAGGAGTACTGAGGAACTCTCACCCCGCTGTGCCTTGAGGCCCTTCAGGTAAAGGTACACGGGGTGGAATTGGGCGTCGGGGCGGAACGGGCGAGAGCGAATCGCCAGCCCGTTTTACACCCTGCCTGATTTTCTTTTCCACGCGGGTCGGGGGCGTGTTACACGGGCGGCCAATTCACCATCGCCTGCTTTACACTACCGCCCTGGACCAGTTTCACCCTCGTTGTTCTTCCAGCCTCTTGCTGAATTCAAGGGATGGTTCACATGATTCAGTACTGTACACGTTGAAGAGGAAGGTTCGATCAGAGGCAACTCCCAGCAGAGGTGGGGACGAAGAAGAAGAGGGCAGTGTGGTGTTCAGGGTGGGGGCGGAGTCCTTGCTTCTCCCCAACAGCTGGGTATGGAGTTGATTGATGGCAGTCTGGCCTTCTGTCCTTTGAGCTTCAGAGGTGTTAGTCCCAGGAAATGAAGAAGAAGAAGAAGGGGAGAAAAATTCCAGATAAAAAGGGGAAACCAACCATACAATACACCCACAGGAAAAGAAAGTGATATAAATGACATAATGGTGTCGTTACAGAGAATTACAAATCGAATGTACAGCAGAGAAACAGACCATTCAGCCCAACTGGTCTATACTCCACACGAGCCTCCTGCCTCTCTACTTCATCCAACCCTAACATCATGTATATAAATATTCAAGTAAAAATGTTTTGTAAAGTCAGCTGTAGCAGCAACGATACTTGTTAACAAATGAATAACCTCAGTCAGCCAATGGCCTCAGTCTTTAGTGGAGTGCTAATCCGTGTGGACTAAGAAGGTCCCAGGTTTGGGCCCCAGCCTGTGTCCAGTGAGCTTCTCTCCAGCAGGGTGGTGCAGTTGACCTTTCTGTCCATGGGCTACTGAGGGGGGGGAGGAAATGTCAGCCATCTCTCCTCACTATCCAGGCATCCACCGCTGGATTGTGGGAGTCGGCTGATCACGTGATCAGGCTCGGCTGTAATGTAACTCGCCAAATACGATTGACTCGCCCGCCGACGCTCGATGTCCACATCTGAAGGGCGGCCACTTCGGTGAAGGTTGCTGTAGCCCATGGAACTGTATCCCAGCACAACAGGAGAGGAGGGGAGGAAAGGGTTAACAGTCACTGTGTTTCTCCGGTAATAATTCTGCACTTAATTTCCTCAATTTCGACACAGCGATTAATCATAGTTTGCATTCTCTTTCTGGTTTAAATGGAAGAAAAATAGCACACAAGGCCCCCAAAGTGTTAAATCAATAAAGTGTAATATGGCTACGCTCTCTGATCCTCCCAACACTACCCACTCCTCAAATCACCCGAGCCTGCTGAATAAACAGGAAACCCATCAGGCCCACACTAGTTAACACCAGTGCTGGTTGCTTATTTAACAGATTGGGAACACTGGTGGAATATTTCTGACGAGGAAGGTTTGAACTCTGTTTGACTGCCTGTCAATGACTGTTTGAACTGGGAACTGGCAGCAGACACATTGCATCCCCAGACAGCCCTGCAGCTGAAGCAAGCTGAGAGCTTTCCTTTCAATGCTCCATCTCCGTGACAGGCCACATTCCCCAGAGCAGAGGACTTCCTTTTCTAAATTCATTCTCGGGATATGGGTGCTGGCAGGGCCGCCATTTATTGCCCATCCCTAATTGCCCTTGAGAAGGTGGTGGTGAGCCGCCTTCTTGAACCGCTGCAGTCCGTGTGGTGATGGTTCTCCCACAGTGCTGTTAGAAAGGGAGTTCCAGGATTTTAACCCAGCGACGATGAAGAAACGGCGATATATTTCCAAGTCGGGATGGTGTGTGACTTGGAGGGGAACGTGCAGGTGGTGTTGTTCCCATGTGCCTGCTGCCTTTGTCCTTCTAGGTGGTAGAGATCGTGGGTTTGGGAGGTGCTGTCGAAGAAGCCTTGGCGAGTTGCTGCAGTGCATCCTGTGGATGGTACACACTGCAGCCACTGTGCGCCGGTGGTGAAGGGAGTGAATGTTTAGGGTGGTGGATGGGGTGCCAATCAAGCGGGCTGCTTTGTCCTGGATGGTGTCGAGCTTCTTGAGTGTTGTTGGAGCTGCACTCATCCAGGCAAGTGGAGAGTATTCCATCACACTCCTGACTTGTGCCTTGCAGATGGTGGAAATGCTTTGGGGAGTCAGGAGGTGAGTCACTCGCCGCAAAATACCCAGCCTCTGACCTGCTCTTGTAGCCACAGTATTTATATGGCTGGTCCAGTTAAGTTTCTGGTCAACGGTGACCCCCAGGATGTTGATGGTGGGGGATTCGGCGACGGTAGTGCCGTTGAATGTCAAGGGAGGTGGTTAAACTCTCTCTTGTTGGGGATGGTCATTGCCTGGCACTTGTCTGGCGCGAATGTTACTTGCCACTTATCAGCCCAAGCCTGGATGTTGTCCAGGTCTTGCTGCATGCGGGCTCGGACTGCTTCATTATCTGAGGGGTTGCGAATGGAACTGAACACTGTGCAATCATCAGCGAACATCCCCATTTCTGACCTTATGATGGAGGGAAAGTCATTGATGAAGAAGCTGAAGATGGTTGGGCCTAGGACACTGCCCTGAGGAACCCCTGCAGCAATGTCCTGGGGCTGAGATGATTGGCCTCCAACAACCACTACCATCTTCCTTTGTGCTAGGTATGACTCCAGCCACTGGAGAGTTTTCCCCCTAATTCCCATTGACTTCAATTTTACTGGAGCTCTTTGATGCCACACTCGGTCAAATGCTGCCTTGATGTCAAGGGCAGTCACTCTCACCTCACCTCTGGAATTCAGCTCTTTTGTCCATGTTAGGACCATGGCTGTAATGAGGTCTGGAGCCGAGTGGTCCTGGCGGAACCCAAACTGAGCATCGGTGAGCAGGTTATTGGTGAGTAAATGCCGCTTGATAGCACTGTCGACGACACCTTCCATCACTTTGCTGATGATTGAGAGTAGACTGATGGGGCGGTAATTGGCCAGATTGGATTTGTCCTGCTTTTTGTGGACAGGACATACCTGGGCAATTTTCCACATTGTCGGGTAGACGCCAGTGATGTAGCTGTACTGGAACAGTTTGGCTCGAGGCGCTGCTAACTCTGGAGCACAAGTCTTCAGCACTACAGCCAGGATGTTGTCGGGGCCCATAGCCTTTGCTGTATCCAGTGCACTCAGCCGTTTCTTGATATCACACGGAGTGAATCGAATTGGCTGAAGACTGGCTTCTATGATGGTGGGGATATCAGGAGGAGGCTGAGATGGATCATCCACTCGGCACTTTTGGCTGAAGATGGTTGCAAACGCTTCAGCCTTGTCTCTTGCACTCACGTGCTGGACTCTGCCATCATTGAGGATGGGGATGTTTACAGAGCCTCCTCCTCCCGTTAGTTGTTTAATTGTCCACCACCATTCATGACTGGATGTGGCAGGACTGCAGAGCTTTGATCTGATCCGTTGGTTGTGGAATCGGTTAGCTCTGTCTATAGCATGTTGCTTCCGTTGTTTAGCATGTACGTAGAACTGGAGAAACATGGAAAATAGGAGCAAGAGTAGGCCATTTGGCCCATTGAGTCTGCTATTCAATATGATCATGGCTGATCCTCTATCTTAATACCATATTCCCGCTCTCTCCCCATACCCCTTGATGCCTTTTGTGTCTAGAAATCTATCTCTCTCCTTCTTAAATATATTCAGTGACTTGGCCTCCACAGCCTTCTGTGGTAGAGAATTCCACAGGTTCACCACCCTCTGAGTGAAGAAATTTCTCCTCATCTCAGTGAGGAGACATCCTACCCCGTAACCTGAGACTGTGACCCCTTGTTCTGGACCCCCCAGGCAGGGGAAACATCCTCCCTGCATCCAGTCTGTCTAGCCCTGTCAGAATTATATGTTTCAATGAGATAAGTGTGTAGCTTCACACCTCATTTTTCGGTACGCCTGGTGCTGCTCCTGGCTTGCTCTTCTACACTCCTCATCGAGCCGGGGTTGACCTCCTGGCTTGTTGCAAATGGTAGAGTGAGGAATATGCCGGGCCATGAGGTTACAGATTGTGCTGGAATACAATTCTACTGCTGCTGATGGCCCAATTTTGAGCTGCTAGATCTGTTCTGAATCTATCCCATTTAGCACGGTGGTAGTGTCACACAACACGTTGGATGGTGTCCTCAGGGCGAAGACGGGACTTCGTCTCCACAAGGACTGTGCGGTGGTCACTCCTACCAATACTGTCATGGACAGATGCATCTGTGACAGGTAGCTTGGTGAGGACGAGGTCAAGTAAGTTTTTCCCTCGTGTTGGTTCGCTCACCACCTGCCGCAGGCCCAGTCTAGCAGCTATGTCCTTCGGGACTCGGCCAGCTCGGTCAGTAGTGATGCTACTGAGCTACACTTGATGATAGACATTGAAGTCCCCCATCCAGAGTACATTCTGTGCCCTTGCTACCCTCAGTGCTTCCTCCAAGTGGTGTTCAACATGGAGGAGGACTGATTCATCAGCTGAGGGAGGACGGTAGGTGGTAATCAGAAGGAGGTTTCCTTGCCCATGTTTGACCTGATGCCACGAGATCTGGACTTAATGTTGAGGACTCCCAGGGCCACTCCCTCCCGACTGTATATCACTGTACCGCCACCTCTGGTCGGTCTGTCCTGCCGGTGGGACAGGACATACCCAGGGATGGTGATGGAAGAGTCTGGGACGTTGGCTGAAAGGTATGATTCTGTGAGTATGGCTATGTCAGGCTGTTGCTTGACTAGTCTGTGGGACAGCTCTCCCAATTTTAACAAGTCCCCAGATGATAATGAGGAGGACTTTACAGGGTTGACTGGGCTTGGTTTGCCTTTGTCATGTCCGGTGCCTAGTGGTCCATCCGGTTTTATTCTTATTATGACTTTTCACAGCAAGATTGGACAACTGAGTGGCTTGCTAGGCCATTTCAGAGGGTGATTAAGAATCAACCACATTGCTGTGTCAGGAGTCACATATAGGCCATTCCGGGTAAGGACAGCAGGTTTCCTAAAGGACATTAGTGAACCAGGTGGGTTTTTACGTCAATCTGGTAGTTTTTTTAATTCCAGATTTTATTTAATTAATTGAATTTAAATTCCCCAGCTGCTATGGTGGGATTTGAACTCATGACTCCAGATTATTAGTCCAGGCCTCTGGATTACTGGTCCAGTAACATAACCACTATGCTACCATACCCTTACTGTAACATATATAACATTAAAAATCACACTTAGGACAGTTGTGTGACAATCTCGCCATCGCTACTCAGCGACAGAACTGTACCCACTCATGCTTCACTTGAGGGTTTCACAACCAAAATATCCTCCACAAACACAACCCACCTACCCTGTTCCAACGGTTTCGGTGGATGAAGGTCCCATGAATCTATTCAATGAAGAGCTGAGAGGTTTTGGTGGATGAAGGTCCCATGAATCTATTTAATGAAGAGCTGAGAGGTTTTGGTGGATGTGAGAGGTCCCATGACTCTATTTAATGAAGAGCTGAGAGGTTTTGGTGGATGTGAGAGGTCCCATGACTCTATTCAATGAAGAGCTGAGAGGTTTTGGTGGATGAAGGTCCCATGAATCTATTCAATGAAGAGCTGAGAGGTTTTGGTGGATGTGAGAGGTCCCATGAATCTATTTAATGAAGAGCTGAGAGGTTTCGGTGGATGTGAGAGGTCCCATGACTCTATTTAATGAAGAGCTGAGAGGTTTCGGTGGATGTGAGAGGTCCCATGACTCTATTTAATGAAGAGCTGAGAGGTTTCGGTGGATGTGAGAGGTCCCATGACTCTATTTAATGAAGAGCTGAGAGGTTTTGTGGCCAAAATTCTTCCCTCAACCAACACCACCATTAACTGGTCGTTCCTTGCTGTTTTGTGGGACATTAGTGGTGAGGAATGGCTGCTTTTCTTGACTATATGACAGTGGTGACTGCACTGCGGAGTCATTCGGTACATGGGAAGCACTATGATATGTTTTGACACTGTGAGAAGGAGCTGTGTACAGGCCTGAATTATATTTTAATTTGTTCTGACCTAAGTTTGGAAAGATAGAATCTATAATTAGACCGTCAGTTGGATTCAGGATGAAGATTTCACCATTTCCCCTTTGCTGAAACCTGAGGAAATTCGAGAGTCACTGGGAGAGGGGGGAATGGTATGAACCACCTTCAGCTCTGGCTGGATATGTCTCGCAGCACTGGAAGACTCAGGCTAGCCCTGTGGTCCCCTACACGGTGAGTGCCAGAGTTTATCACCAGTGGCCAGTTGATCTGTAATCAGTGGCAATTCAAAGGCCGGCTTACTCCCTTCCCCTGTCACTCCCCCTCCCCCCATCTGTCTCCTCCCCCTCCGCCCCACCCTGACTACCCTCCCTGACCTGGGTCCAGTTATCTCACCACCTTCTAACCTGCTTAACTTGAATACTGGATTTGATCTTGACTCTACGTGAATAACATGAGATGAAGTAAGGCTCGTGTGGAACATAAACACCGGCATAGACCTGCTGGGCCGAATGACCTGTTTCTGTGCTGTAAAGTTCGATGTAATTCTTTGTAACACCATGGGAAATGAACTAGTTTTATACATTTGATGGGGAATACATTAGCTATGACAGTGTTGTAACGATGTTAAAATGGCTCCTTGTGAAAGAGATTGCTTTTGCCTTGGTATCTGTGTAGGGGGAGGGGTGGGTGAATTGAGCATTGAACTCTGATATTCAAAGAAAATGGCATGGCCCTGTTAATAGTAATTGTTCATAAGCAACAACAACTTGCATTTATATAGCCCCTTTAACGTAGTAAAACGTCCCAAGGCGCTTCACAGGGGCGATTATCAGACAAAATTTAGGACAGGTGATCAAAAGCTTGGTCAAAGAGGTAGATTTTAAGGAGCGTCTTAAAGGAGGAGAGAGAGGGGGAAGAGACGGAGAGGTTTAGGGAGGGAATTCCAGAGCTTAGCACCCAGGCAGCTGAAGGCACGGCCGCCAATGGTGGAGCGATTAAAATCGGGAATGCGCAAGAGGCCAGAATTGGAGGAGCGCAGAGATCTCGGAGGGTTGTAGGGCTGGAGGAGGTTACAGAGATTGGGAGGGGCGAGGCCATGGAGGGATTTGAAAACAAGGATAAGGATTTAATAATTCGAGGTGTTCCCGGACTGGGAGCCAATGTAGGTCAGCAAGCACAGGGGTGATTGGAGAACAGGACTTGGTGCGAGTTAGGATACGGGCAGCAGAGTTTTGGATGAGCTCGTTTATGGAGGGTGGAAGATGGGAGGAGAGAGTCAGGAGAGCATTGGAATAGTCAAGTCTAGAGGTAACAAAGGCACGGGCGAGGGTTTCAGCAGCAGATGAGCTGAGGCAGGGGCGGAGACAGGCGATGTTAAGGAGGTGGAAGTAGGTGGTCTTGGTGATGGAGCGGATTTGTGGTCGGAAGCTCATCTCAGGGTCAAATCGGATGCCAAGGTTGCGAACGGTCGGGTTCAGCCTCAGACAGTGGCCAGGGAGAGGGATGGAGTCCCTCAACAGGTCCGGTTCGATTGGCCAGACATGTCAGATTCTGAAATGTTAATATATGTAAGGTTGTTGTTGAGGGAGGAGACACCATGATTCTTCCTGATGGCCGAACTATCATCAATAAAATTTGCTTTTCAAAAGCCAGCCACCTGTGGGATGTGTTGTGATTAAAGCAGACACTGGGGTGTTGCTGACAATCTGTGGTGTGCTGCCTTCTCCGGCCACTGTATCCCTGTCTCTGCTTTTGATGAGCAGGTTCTGTCTCCAGGGCAGTGAAGGGTGGAGATTAATGTGACAGATGCTGGCACCACTTCACTTCACTTGTAGACTGCACGTCTGAGTCACGGCGGCAAAAAAGGACCGGCAGGCACTCGTTTCTCACACGTAACCTCTTACCGTAGACGCGGGAACCAATTACCAAAGGGAACCGACAGAGGATTTTGAGTCTTATTGTTTTGAGCAGAATGAAGTAACAGTCACTGAAGTATTGCAATGTGTTTAATCTGCTAATCTGGTTTTGCTTCTGTTTAATCCCACGTCTGAATAAGCACAAACTAGGAGTTTTAATAGAATATAATATCACAGAAGGAGGCCGTTCGGCCCATCGTGCCTGTGCCGGCTCTTTGAAAGAGCTCTCCAATTAGTCCCACTTCCCTATGCTTTCCCCATAGTTCTGCAATTTTTTCCTTTTCAACTATTTATCCAATTCTCTTTAGAAAGTTATTATTGAATCTGCTTTCACCACCCTTTCAGGCAGTGCATTCCAGATCATAACAACTCACTGCGTTAAAAAAAAATTCTCCTCATCTCACCCCAATAATCTGGGGTAACATTCTGGTGTTTTCTGTCAGTCGGAGAGATTAAGGTCTAGATTTCCCTCTGGTTTTCAGGCAGATTCAGGGTGGTTAGGAGAGGTGAATGCACTGAACCACCACCCCAAAAACTCCCAACAGAACTCTTCTCTCCCACGCTGGAGGCTGAAAGCATCCACAGAAATTCGGCCCACGATAACAAATAGTATTTAACTTCTCCGACCCTCAGTCCCCCTTCGTCGGTGCCCATTGCTGAGAACAACCACTACATGATGATCTTGGAGTAGTGTGTAGTTTTGGCCCTATGTTCACCACAATACCTCTGCATCCGTCGATCTGCTTAACGGCCCCCTCAGGTCCACCTTCGATGACTTTGACTCCCAGCATCGCTTTTACTCTCCCACGTCCCAGTCCATCCCCATCTTCATTCCCTCACGTTCAAGAGGCTCAGACTGGAGCTAATCTGACACACAACCGGTTCAGCCATCCATCACCAGGTCGGACTGGATCGCATCAATCGCCATCAAGAGATATTCAGGGTTGCTGGCAACAGGTGGCCGTGGATTTGAAGGAGATCTTGTGAAGTGATTGTATTTTCTCTTACTTTGTTGCAGAAAACTGGCTCGGATTTTTGTTTGGGCTTTTTCTCCCCATGTTCCTTGTCCTGTCGAGCTTACAGTCTTTCACCTTTATCAAATCACTGCATGGGGACAATGGCATTTCCATTCGAGATTCCCTTCTACCTGTGGCTGAGGAAGAGGAGGATGAGGAGAAGGAAGAGGAACCCAGGGAGGCCAGGGGATGTGTGGCACCCAAATCACCATATTTATAGACCAAAGGTGATCATATCTCAACCTCACCAATGAGCATTGCATAAGAGGTCTCTGTCATGAGGCTCGACTGGACTTGTGCCATCTGGGTGCCCTGTACCTGGTGCCCACCTATACCAGAGGCACCGCAATGCCAGTGAAGGTAAGAACCGCACTCAACTTGAATGCCATGGAGTCCTTTCTAGCGACATAGGGGTACATAAGTGACAGTCAATCAGCCGTCCACCTATGCATCAAACAAGTGACTGATGCATTGTTTACTCGAGCTACCCAATTCATAAGGTCATGGGTTTGAATCCCACTCCAGAGACTTGAGCTCACAATCCCAGCTGACACATCAGTGCAGTACAGAGGGAGTGCTGTCCTGTTGCAGGTGCCGTCTTTCCGATGAGTTGGACATAAAATAACCTATGACACTATTCAAAGAAGAGCAGGGGAGTTCTCCCTGATGTCATGGCCATCATTTATCCCTCAACCAACATCACCAACAGATTATCTGGTCATTATCACACTGCTGTTTGTGGGATCTTGCTGTGGCCAAATTGGCTGCCGTGTTTCCTACATTACAACACTGACCACACTTCAAAAAGTACTTCATTTGCTGTAAAGTGCTTTGGGACATCTTGAGGTCATGAAAGGCGCTATATAAATGCAACACTGAGTTGAATGCTGCCTTGATGTCAAGGATGTGATGAAATCTGGAGTCGTGTAGTTCTGGTGGAACCCCAACTGAAGGTCGCTGAGCAGGTTATTGGTGATTAGGAGCTGATGATTGCAATATTGATGAGTCCGTCCATCACTTTGATGATTGGGAAGAGGTTGATTAGGCAGTAATTGGCTGGTTCTGATTTGTCCTGCTTTTTGTGGATACCTGGGCAATTTTCCCCATTGATGCCAGTGTCACAGCTCGACTGGAACAACTTGACTAGGGGCTGACTAGTTTTGATGTGCACATCTTCCATCTACAGTACTACAGCCGGGAAGGTGTCAGGACCCATGGTTACTGTGCCCAGTACATTTAGACACTTCTTAATGTCACGTGGCTGGATACTGGTATCTTTGATGGTGAGGACCTCGGGGGTGGGAAGGTCAAGTAGGATCATCCACTTGGCACTTTGGGCTGAAGACATTTGCAAACACTTCACCCTTCTCTCTTGCACTCACTTGATGGGCTCCATCATAAGTGAGTGTTGGGGATGTTCATGGAGCCTCCTTCTATTAGTTCCCTGATTCTCCACCACCATTCTCAACTGGATGTGATAGGGATAGAGGGCGAGGCTCTGATCTGTTGGTTGCGGACCACTTAACTCTGTCTATGGCCTGCTACTTTTGGTGTTTAGCGTGCAAATAGCCCTGTGTTGTAGCTTCACCAGATTGGCACCTCGTTCCAAGATGTGCCTTGTGCTGTTCCAGGCCATTCTAACACTCTTCCAGTCAATCAGTGACTATGCTTCAAAAGTACTTCATTGGCTATAAAGCAATTTTGAGACGTCCTGAGATTGTGAAAGGCGCTATATAAATGCAAATCTTTCTTTTCTTTCATTGTACAGAATTCCAGTGCACCAAACTCCTTCCAAATCAGTCCCATTCTGCAGAATCCCTAATCAAGCATAACAGTTAAACACAAAATCCTTCTTTAAGCAGAAAAATGCTCCCTAATTAGCTGGTTTGTGATGCTCAGCAGCAAACACTGAATAAGGTCAATCCACAGGCACGTTTTGCCCAGAGGCAGAAGCATGTTTTGGAAATCAAGTCAATTTGATATGGATTGACACAGTCAAACATTTTAGTTGTAAACAATTTTACAACACCAAGTTATAGTCCAGCAATTTTATTAAAATAAAATTGCTGGACTATAACTTGGTGTTGTAAAATTGTTTACAATTGTCAACCCCAGTCCATCACCGGCATCTCCACATCAAACATTTTAGTGTTTTCTGTTCAGACTGTGTTCTGAAACAATACATCGAATGAGACAGGAATAGGTCTACAAGTTGATTATTCTCTTTATCTGGAATTTATGGAATTCCTGATCCCCGCGCAATCATTCCCGGAAAATTGGCTGTGCCTTGATCAGGAGTCAGCTATTTATTTATCTTGGCACCTTGTACTGTGAAAGGACATTGGGAAAAGGCTGCTTTATTAACAGGAAGTTCAAGTTCTTTGCCCTGAGAAGAGGACCATGTGGGGAAATGAACAGAAATTGATGCAAATTCCAGTAATGAATGGTTTGGAATTTACTCCTCTTAATAGCTGCCAAGCACTTTATCCCCAACTTTCCCAGCTATATCTTCCCTGGTGCTGATCGTTTGGTCATCCCATGGTGCTTCACAGATGGGCCGAAGGAAAACTGACACTGGGAGAAGACGGAAGAGGTTAGCAGGGCTGACTAAAGTCTTGGTTGGAGTGATGGGCTTGAGAGGACTTTTTAAAGGAAGATGGGGAGATGGGAGCTTTGGGAACGGAATGGAGAGGAGGATCCAGGCACCTGAAAGATCTGCTATCAGTTGTGGGCTTAAAACCAGTGGGGTGGGGGGGGATGCACAAAAGGCTGGAGTCAGGGGAACGGAATGCTTGGGTTGGACACAGGGCTGGAGAGATAGGTTGGGCTAAGACCAATGTTGAGGACTAGGATTTAAAATATAATGCATGACTGCACAAGTTGGCATCAAAGCCAATCGTAGCAGCTCTCTTGAACCCCAGCAGAGATAGCCAACACCTGAAATATCTTATGCAAAAAAAGATTTTGATGCGAGGAAATTTACCCCAGTGATTCGCCTGCCTTTGAGAATCTCCTGATAGACGGACCCTCCTGTTAGTGAATCTCCTGACAGACGGACCCTCCTGTTACAGTGAATCTCCTGATAGACGGACCCTCCTGTTAGTGAATCTCCTGATAGACGGACCCTCCTGTTACAGTGAATCTCCTGATAGACGGGCCCTCCTGTTACAGTGAATCTCCTGATAGACGGACCCTCCTGTTAGTGAATCTCCTGATAGACGGACCCTCCTGTTACAGTGAATCTCCTGATAGACGGACCCTCCTGTTAGTGAATCTCCTGATAGACGGGCCCTCCTGTTAGTGAATCTCCTGATAGACGGACCCTCCTGTTAGTGAATCTCCTGATAGACGGACCCTCCTGTTACAGTGAATCTCCTGATAGACGGACCCTCCTGTTAGTGAATCTCCTGATAGACGGGCCCTCCTGTTAGTGAATCTCCTGATAGACGGACCCTCCTGTTAGTGAATCTCCTGATAGACGGACCCTCCTGTTACAGTGAATCTCCTGATAGATGGACCCTCCTGTTAGTGAATCTCCTGATAGACGGGCCCTCCTGTTAGTGAATCTCCTGATAGACGGACCCTCCTGTTAGTGAATCTCCTGATAGACGGACCCTCCTGTTAGTGAATCTCCTGACAGACGGACCCTCCTGTGAGTGAATCTCCTGAGAGACGGACCCTCCTGTTACAGTGAATCTCCTGATAGACGGACCCTCCTGTTAGTGAATCTCCTGATAGACGGGCCCTCCTGTTAGTGAATCTCCTGATAGACGGGCCCTCCTGTTAGTGAATCTCCTGATAGACGGACCCTCCTGTTACAGTGAATCTCCTGATAGATGGGCCCTCCTGTTAGTGAATCTCCTGATAGACGGGCCCTCCTGTTACAGTGAATCTCCTGATAGACGGGCCCTCCTGTTACAGTGAATCTCCTGATAGACGGGCCCTCCTGTTAGTGAATCTCCTGATAGACGGACCCTCCTGTTAGTGAATCTCCTGATAGACGGAGCCTCCTGTCAGTGAATCTCCTGATAGACGGGCCCTCCTGTTAGTGAATCTCCTGATAGACGGACCCTCCTGTTAGTGAATCTCCTGATAGACGGACCCACCTGTTACAGTGAATCTCCTGATAGACGGGCCCTCCTGTGAGTGAATCTCCTGATCGACGGGCCCTCCTGTTAGTGAATCTCCTGATAGACGGACCCTCCTGTTACAGTGAATCTCCTGATAGACGGGCCCTCCTGTTAGTGAATCTCCTGATAGACGGACCCTCCTGTTAGTGAATCTCCTGATAGACGGAGCCTCCTGTCAGTGAATCTCCTGATAGACGGGTCCTCCTGTTAGTGAATCTCCTGATAGACGGGCCCTCCTGTTGGTGAATCTCCTGATAGACGGGCCCTCCTGTTAGTGAATCTCCTGATAGACGGGCCCTCCTGTTAGTGAATCTCCTGATAGACGGACCCTCCTGTTACAGTGAATCTCCTGACAGACGGACCCTCCTGTTACAGTGAATCTCCTGATAGACGGACCCTCCTGTTACAGTGAATCTCCTGATAGACGGACCCTCCTGTTACAGTGAATCTCCTGAGAGACGGACCCTCCTGTTACAGTGAATCTCCTGATAGACGGACCCTCCTGTTAGTGAATCTCCTGATAGACGGACACTCCTGTTAGTGAATCTCCTGATAGACGGACCCTCCTTTTACAGTGAATCTCCTGATAGACGGACCCTCCTGTTACAGTGAATCTCCTGATAGACGGACCCTCCTGTTAGTGAATCTCCTGATAGACGGACCCTCCTGTTACAGTGAATCTCCTGACAGACGGACCCTTCTGTTACAGTGAATCTCCTGATAGACGGACCCTCCTGTTACAGTGAATGTCCTGATAGACGGACCCTCCTGTTAGTGAATCTCCTGATAGACGGGCCCTCCTGTTACAGTGAATCTCCTGATAGACGGACCCTCCTGTTAGTGAATCTCCTGATAGACGGACCCTCCTGTCAGTGAATCTCCTGATAGACGGGCCCTCCTGTTACAGTGAATCTCCTGATAGACGGAGCCTCCTGTTAGTGAATCTCCTGATAGACGGACCCTCCTGTTCGTGAATCTCCTGATAGACGGACCCTCCTGTTAGTGAATCACCTGATAGACGGACCCTCCTGTTAGTGAATCTCCTGATAGACGGACCCTCCTGTTAGTGAATCTCCTGATAGACGGACCCTCCTGTTAGTGAATCACCTGATAGACGGACCCTCCTGTTAGTGAATCTCCTGATAGACGGGCCCTCCTGTTACAGTGAATCTCCTGATAGACGGGCCCTCCTGTTACAGTGAATCTCCTGATAGACGGACCCTCCTGTTAGTGAATCTCCTGATAGACGGACCCTCCTGTTACAGTGAATCTCCTGATAGACGGACCCTCCTGTTACAGTGAATCTCCTGATAGACGGACCCTCCTGTTAGTGAATCTCCTGGCAGACGGACCCTCCTGTTAGTGAATCTCCTGATAGAGGGCCCTCCTGTTACAGTGAATCTCCTGACAGACGGGCCCTCCTGTTAGTGAATCTCCTGATAGACGGACCCTCCTGTTACAGTGAATCTCCTGATAGACGGGCCCTCCTGTTAGTGAATCTCCTGATAGACGGGCCCTCCTGTTACAGTGAATCTCCTGATCGACGGGCCCTCCTGTTAGTGAATCTCCTGATAGACGGACCCTCCTGTTACAGTGAATCTCCTGATAGACGGACCCTCCTGTTAGTGAATCTCCTGATAGACGGGCCCTCCTGTTACAGTGAATCTCCTGATAGACGAACCCTCCTGTTACAGTGAATCTCCTGATAGACGGACCCTCCTGTTACAGTGAATCTCCTGATAGACGGACCCTCCTGTTAGTGAATCTCCTGATAGACGGACCCTCCTGTTACAGTGAATCTCCTGATAGACGGGCCCTCCTGTTACAGTGAATCTCCTGATAGACGGACCCTCCTGTTACAGTGAATCTCCTGATAGACGGACCCTCCTGTTAGTGAATCTCCTGATAGACGGACCCTCCTGTTAGTGAATCTCCTGATAGACGGACCCTCCTGTTAGTGAATCTCCTGATAGACGGACCCTCCTGTTAGTGAATCTCCTGATAGACGGACCCTCCTGTTACAGTGAATCTCCTGATAGACGGGCCCTGCTGTTACAGTGAATCTCCTGATCGACGGGCCCTCCTGTTACAGTGAATCTCCTGATAGACGGGCCCTCCTGTTAGTGAATCTCCTGATAGACGGAGCCTCCTGTTAGTGAATCTCCTGATAGACGGGCCCTCCTGTTACAGTGAATCTCCTGATAGACGGACCCTCCTGTTACAGTGAATCTCCTGATAGACGGGCCCTCCTGTTAGTGAATCTCCTGATAGACGGACCCTCCTGTTACAGTGAATCTCCTGATAGACGGACCCTCCTGTTACAGTGAATCTCCTGATAGACGGACCCTCCTGTTAGTGAATCTCCTGATAGACGGACCCTCCTGTTAGTGAATCTCCTGATAGACGGACCCTCCTGTTAGTGAATCTCCTGATAGACGGACCCTCCTGTTAGTGAATCTCCTGATAGACGGACCCTCCTGTTACAGTGAATCTCCTGATAGACAGGCCCTCCTGTTACAGTGAATCTCCTGATAGACGGACCCTCCTGTTACAGTGAATCTCCTGATAGACGGGCCCTCCTGTTACAGTGAATCTCCTGATAGACGGGCCCTCCAGTTAGTGAATCTCCCGATAGACGGGCCCTCCTGTTAGTGAATCTCCCGATAGACGGGCCCTCCTGTTCGTGAATCTCCTGATAGACGGGCCCTCCTGTTACAGTGAATCTCCTGATAGACGGACCCTCCTGTTACAGTGAATCTCCTGATAGACGGACCCTCCTGTTACAGTGAATCTCCTGAGAGACGGACCCTCCTGTTACAGTGAATCTCCTGATAGACGGACCCTCCTGTTAGTGAATCTCCTGATAGACGGACCCTCCTGTTACAGTGAATCTCCTGATAGACGGGCCCTCCTGTTACAGTGAATCTCCTGATAGACGGACCCTCCTGTTAGTGAATCTCCTGATAGACGGACCCTCCTGTTACAGTGAATCTCCTGAGAGACGGACCCTCCTGTTACAGTGAATCTCCTGATAGACGGACCCTCCTGTTAGTGAATCTCCTGATAGACGGACCCTCCTGTTACAGTGAATCTCCTGATAGACGGACCCTCCTGTTAGTGAATCTCCTGATAGACGGACCCTCCTGTTACAGTGAATCTCCTGATAGACGGACCCTCCTGTCAGTGAATCTCCTGATAGACGGACTCTCCTGTTACAGTGAATCTCCTGATAGACGGACCCTCCTGTTACAGTGAATCTCCTGATAGACGGACCCTCCTGTTACAGTGAATCTCCTGAGAGACGGACCCTCCTTTTAGTGAATCTCCTGATAGACGGACCCTCCTGTTAGTGAATCTCCTGATAGACGGGCCCTCCTGTTACAGTGAATCTCCTGATAGACGGGCCCTCCTGTTACAGTGAATCTCCTGATAGACGGACCCTCCTGTTAGTGAATCTCCTGATAGACGGGCCCTCCTGTTAGTGAATCTCCTGATAGACGGACCCTCCTGTTAGTGAATCTCCAGATAGACGGGCCCTCCTGTTAGTGAATCTCCTGATAGACGGGCCCTCCTGTTACAGTGAATCTCCTGATAGACGGACCCTCCTGTTAGTGAATCTCCTGATAGACGGACCCTCCTGTTAGTGAATCTCCTGATAGACGGGCCCTCCTGTTAGTGAATCTCCTGATAGACGGGCCCTCCTGTTAGTGAATCTCCTGATAGACGGACCCTCCTGTTACAGTGAATCTCCTGATAGACGGACCCTCCTGTTAGTGAATCTCCTGATAGACGGGCCCTCCTGTTAGTGAATCTCCTGATAGACGGGCCCTCCTGTTACAGTGAATCTCCTGATAGACGGACCCTCCTGTTACATTGAATCTCCTGATGGACGGACCCTCCTGTTACAGTGAATCTCCTGATAGACGGACCCTCCTGTTACAGTGAATCTCCTGATAGACGGACCCTCCTGTTACAGTGAATCTCCTGACAGACGGACCCTTCTGTTACAGTGAATCTCCTGATAGACGGACCCTCCTGTTACAGTGAATGTCCTGATAGACGGACCCTCCTGTTAGTGAATCTCCTGATAGACGGGCCCTCCTGTTACAGTGAATCTCCTGATAGACGGACCCTCCTGTTAGTGAATCTCCTGATAGACGGACCCTCCTGTCAGTGAATCTCCTGATAGACGGGCCCTCCTGTTACAGTGAATCTCCTGATAGACGGAGCCTCCTGTTAGTGAATCTCCTGATAGACGGACCCTCCTGTTCGTGAATCTCCTGATAGACGGACCCTCCTGTTAGTGAATCACCTGATAGACGGACCCTCCTGTTAGTGAATCTCCTGATAGACGGACCCTCCTGTTAGTGAATCTCCTGATAGACGGACCCTCCTGTTAGTGAATCACCTGATAGACGGACCCTCCTGTTACAGTGAATCTCCTGATAGACGGACCCTCCTGTTACAGTGAATCTCCTGATAGACGGACCCTCCTGTTACAGTGAATCTCCTGATAGACGGACCCTCCTGTTAGTGAATCTCCTGGCAGACGGACCCTCCTGTTAGTGAATCTCCTGATAGAGGGCCCTCCTGTTACAGTGAATCTCCTGACAGACGGGCCCTCCTGTTAGTGAATCTCCTGATAGACGGACCCTCCTGTTACAGTGAATCTCCTGATAGACGGGCCCTCCTGTTAGTGAATCTCCTGATAGACGGGCCCTCCTGTTACAGTGAATCTCCTGATAGACGGGCCCTCCTGTTAGTGAATCTCCTGATAGACGGACCCTCCTGTTACAGTGAATCTCCTGATAGACGGACCCTCCTGTTAGTGAATCTCCTGATAGACGGGCCCTCCTGTTACAGTGAATCTCCTGATAGACGGACCCTCCTGTTACAGTGAATCTCCTGATAGACGGACCCTCCTGTTAGTGAATCTCCTGATAGACGGACCCTCCTGTTACAGTGAATCTCCTGATAGACGGGCCCTCCTGTTACAGTGAATCTCCTGATAGACGGACCCTCCTGTTACAGTGAATCTCCTGATAGACGGACCCTCCTGTTAGTGAATCTCCTGATAGACGGACCCTCCTGTTAGTGAATCTCCTGATAGACGGACCCTCCTGTTAGTGAATCTCCTGATAGACGGACCCTCCTGTTAGTGAATCTCCTGATAGACGGACCCTCCTGTTACAGTGAATCTCCTGATAGACGGGCCCTCCTGTTACAGTGAATCTCCTGATAGACGGGCCCTCCTGTTACAGTGAATCTCCTGATAGACGGGCCCTCCTGTTAGTGAATCTCCTGATAGACGGGCCCTCCTGTTAGTGAATCTCCTGATAGACGGAGCCTCCTGTCAGTGAATCTCCTGATAGACGGGCCCTCCTGTTACAGTGAATCTCCTGATAGACGGGCCCTCCTGTTACAGTGAATCTCCTGATAGACGGAGCCTCCTGTTAGTGAATCTCCTGATAGACGGACCCTCCTGTTCGTGAATCTCCTGATAGACGGACCCTCCTGTTAGTGAATCACCTGATAGACGGACCCTCCTGTTAGTGAATCTCCTGATAGACGGACCCTCCTGTTAGTGAATCACCTGATAGACGGACCCTCCTGTTAGTGAATCTCCTGATAGACGGACCCTCCTGTTACAGTGAATCTCCTGATAGACGGACCCTCCTGTTACAGTGAATCTCCTGATAGACGGACCCTCCTGTTAGTGAATCTCCTGGCAGACGGACCCTCCTGTTAGTGAATCTCCTGATAGAGGGCCCTCCTGTTACAGTGAATCTCCTGACAGACGGGCCCTCCTGTTAGTGAATCTCCTGATAGACGGACCCTCCTGTTACAGTGAATCTCCTGATAGACGGGCCCTCCTGTTAGTGAATCTCCTGATAGACGGGCCCTCCTGTTACAGTGAATCTCCTGATAGACGGGCCCTCCTGTTAGTGAATCTCCTGATAGACGGACCCTCCTGTTACAGTGAATCTCCTGATAGACGGACCCTCCTGTTAGTGAATCTCCTGATAGACGAACCCTCCTGTTACAGTGAATCTCCTGATAGACGGACCCTCCTGTTACAGTGAATCTCCTGATAGACGGACCCTCCTGTTAGTGAATCTCCTGATAGACGGACCCTCCTGTTACAGTGAATCTCCTGATAGATGGGCCCTCCTGTTACAGTGAATCTCCTGATAGACGGACCCTCCTGTTACAGTGAATCTCCTGATAGACGGACCCTCCTGTTAGTGAATCTCCTGATAGACGGACCCTCCTGTTAGTGAATCTCCTGATAGACGGACCCTCCTGTTAGTGAATCTCCTGATAGACGGACCCTCCTGTTAGTGAATCTCCTGATAGACGGACCCTCCTGTTACAGTGAATCTCCTGATAGACGGGCCCTCCTGTTACAGTGAATCTCCTGATAGACGGGCCCTCCTGTTACAGTGAATCTCCTGATAGACGGGCCCTCCTGTTAGT
This sequence comes from Heptranchias perlo, assembly GCF_035084215.1. NCBI lineage: Eukaryota > Metazoa > Chordata > Chondrichthyes > Hexanchiformes > Hexanchidae > Heptranchias > Heptranchias perlo. Next base: position 108,955 of record NW_027139575.1, on the reverse strand, counting down.
GAATCTCCTGATAGACGGAGCCTCCTGTTAGTGAATCTCCTGATAGACGGGCCCTCCTGTTACAGTGAATCTCCTGATAGACGGACCCTCCTGTTACAGTGAATCTCCTGATAGACGGGCCCTCCTGTTAGTGAATCTCCTGATAGACGGACCCTCCTGTTACAGTGAATCTCCTGATAGACGGACCCTCCTGTTAGTGAATCTCCTGATAGACGGACCCTCCTGTTAGTGAATCTCCTGATAGACGGACCCTCCTGTTAGTGAATCTCCTGATAGACGGACCCTCCTGTTAGTGAATCTCCTGATAGACGGACCCTCCTGTTACAGTGAATCTCCTGATAGACGGGCCCTCCTGTTACAGTGAATCTCCTGATAGACGGACCCTCCTGTTACAGTGAATCTCCTGACAGACGGGCCCTCCTGTTACAGTGAATCTCCTGATAGACGGGCCCTCCTGTTAGTGAATCTCCTGATAGACGGGCCCTCCTGTCAGTGAATCTCCCGACAGACGGGCCCTCCTGTTAGTGAATCTCCTGATAGACGGGCCCTCCTGTTACAGTGAATCTCCTGATAGACGGACCCTCCTGTTACAGTGAATCTCCTGATAGACGGACCCTCCTGTTACAGTGAATCTCCTGAGAGACGGACCCTCCTGTTACAGTGAATCTCCTGATAGACGGACCCTCCTGTTACAGTGAATCTCCTGAGAGACGGACCCTCCTGTTACAGTGAATCTCCTGATAGACGGACCCTCCTGTTAGTGAATCTCCTGATAGACGGACCCTCCTGTTACAGTGAATCTCCTGATAGACGGACCCTCCTGTTAGTGAATCTCCTGATAGAGGGCCCTCCTGTTACAGTGAATCTCCTGACAGACGGGCCCTCCTGTTAGTGAATCTCCTGATAGACGGACCCTCCTGTTACAGTGAATCTCCTGATAGACGGGCCCTCCTGTTAGTGAATCTCCTGATAGACGGGCCCTCCTGTTACAGTGAATCTCCTGATAGACGGGCCCTCCTGTTAGTGAATCTCCTGATAGACGGACCCTCCTGTTACAGTGAATCTCCTGATAGACGGACCCTCCTGTTAGTGAATCTCCTGATAGACGGGCACTCCTGTTACAGTGAATCTCCTGATAGACGAACCCTCCTGTTACAGTGAATCTCCTGATAGACGGACCCTCCTGTTACAGTGAATCTCCTGATAGACGGACCCTCCTGTTAGTGAATCTCCTGATAGACGGACCCTCCTGTTGCAGTGAATCTCCTGATAGACGGGCCCTCCTGTTACAGTGAATCTCCTGATAGACGGACCCTCCTGTTACAGTGAATCTCCTGATAGACGGACCCTCCTGTTAGTGAATCTCCTGATAGACGGACCCTCCTGTTAGTGAATCTCCTGATAGACGGACCCTCCTGTTACAGTGAATCTCCTGATAGACGGGCCCTCCTGTTACAGTGAATCTCCTGATAGACGGGCCCTCCTGTTACAGTGAATCTCCTGATAGACGGGCCCTCCTGTTAGTGAATCTCCTGATAGACGGGCCCTCCTGTTAGTGAATCTCCTGATAGACGGAGCCTCCTGTCAGTGAATCTCCTGATAGACGGGCCCTCCTGTTAGTGAATCTCCTGATAGACGGGCCCTCCTGTTAGTGAATCTCCTGATAGACGGAGCCTCCTGTCAGTGAATCTCCTGATAGACGGGCCCTCCTGTTAGTGAATCTCCTGATAGACGGACCCTCCTGTTACAGTGAATCTCCTGATAGACGGGCCCTCCTGTTACAGTGAATCTCCTGATAGACGGACCCTCCTGTTAGTGAATCTCCTGATAGACGGACCCTCCTGTCAGTGAATCTCCTGATAGACGGGCCCTCCTGTTACAGTGAATCTCCTGATAGACGGAGCCTCCTGTTAGTGAATCTCCTGATAGACGGACCCTCCTGTTCGTGAATCTCCTGATAGACGGACCCTCCTGTTAGTGAACCACCTGATAGACGGACCCTCCTGTTAGTGAATCTCCTGATAGACGGACCCTCCTGTTAGTGAATCTCCTGATAGACGGACCATCCTGTTAGTGAATCACCTGATAGACGGACCCTCCTGTTAGTGAATCTCCTGATAGACGGACCCTCCTGTTACAGTGAATCTCCTGATAGACGGACCCTCCTGTTACAGTGAATCTCCTGATAGACGGACCCTCCTGTTAGTGAATCTCCTGGCAGACGGACCCTCCTGTTAGTGAATCTCCTGATAGAGGGCCCTCCTGTTACAGTGAATCTCCTGACAGACGGGCCCTCCTGTTAGTGAATCTCCTGATAGACGGACCCTCCTGTTACAGTGAATCTCCTGATAGACGGGCCCTCCTGTTAGTGAATCTCCTGATAGACTGGCCCTCCTGTTACAGTGAATCTCCTGATAGACGGGCCCTCCTGTTAGTGAATCTCCTGATAGACGGACCCTCCTGTTAAGTGAATCTCCTGATAGACGGACCCTCCTGTTAGTGAATCTCCTGATAGACGGGCCCTCCTGTTACAGTGAATCTCCTGATAGACGAACCCTCCTGTTACAGTGAATCTCCTGATAGACGGACCCTCCTGTTACAGTGAATCTCCTGATAGACGGACCCTCCTGTTAGTGAATCTCCTGATAGACGGACCCTCCTGTTACAGTGAATCTCCTGATAGATGGGCCCTCCTGTTACAGTGAATCTCCTGATAGACGGACCCTCCTGTTTTAGTGAATCTCCTGATAGACGGACCCTCCTGTTAGTGAATCTCCTGATAGACGGACCCTCCTGTTAGTGAATCTCCTGATAGACGGACCCTCCTGTTAGTGAATCTCCTGATAGACGGACCCTCCTGTTAGTGAATCTCCTGATAGACGGACCCTCCTGTTACAGTGAATCTCCTGATAGACGGGCCCTCCTGTTACAGTGAATCTCCTGATAGACGGGCCCTCCTGTTACAGTGAATCTCCTGATAGACGGGCCCTCCTGTTAGTGAATCTCCTGATAGACGGAGCCTCCTGTTAGTGAATCTCCTGATAGACGGGCCCTCCTGTTACAGTGAATCTCCTGATAGACGGACCCTCCTGTTACAGTGAATCTCCTGATAGACGGGCCCTCCTGTTAGTGAATCTCCTGATAGACGGACCCTCCTGTTACAGTGAATCTCCTGATAGACGGACCCTCCTGTTAGTGAATCTCCTGATAGACGGACCCTCCTGTTAGTGAATCTCCTGATAGACGGACCCTCCTGTTAGTGAATCTCCTGATAGACGGACCCTCCTGTTAGTGAATCTCCTGATAGACGGACCCTCCTGTTACAGTGAATCTCCTGATAGACGGGCCCTCCTGTTACAGTGAATCTCCTGATAGACGGACCCTCCTGTTACAGTGAATCTCCTGATAGACGGGCCCTCCTGTTACAGTGAATCTCCTGATAGACGGGCCCTCCTGTTAGTGAATCTCCTGATAGACGGGCCCTCCTGTTAGTGAATCTCCCGATAGACGGGCCCTCCTGTTAGTGAATCTCCCGATAGACGGGCCCTCCTGTTACAGTGAATCTCCTGATAGACGGACCCTCCTGTTACAGTGAATCTCCTGATAGACGGACCCTCCTGTTACAGTGAATCTCCTGAGAGACGGACCCTCCTGTTACAGTGAATCTCCTGATAGACGGACCCTCCTGTTAGTGAATCTCCTGATAGACGGACCCTCCTGTTACAGTGAATCTCCTGATAGACGGGCCCTCCTGTTACAGTGAATCTCCTGATAGACGGACCCTCCTGTTAGTGAATCTCCTGATAGACGGACCCTCCTGTTACAGTGAATCTCCTGAGAGACGGACCCTCCTGTTACAGTGAATCTCCTGATAGACGGACCCTCCTGTTAGTGAATCTCCTGATAGACGGACCCTCCTGTTACAGTGAATCTCCTGATAGACGGACCCTCCTGTTACAGTGAATCTCCTGATAGACGGACCCTCCTGTTACAGTGAATCTCCTGATAGACGGACCCTCCTGTCAGTGAATCTCCTGATAGACGGACTCTCCTGTTACAGTGAATCTCCTGATAGACGGACCCTCCTGTTACAGTGAATCTCCTGATAGACGGACCCTCCTGTTACAGTGAATCTCCTGATAGACGGACCCTCCTTTTAGTGAATCTCCTGATAGACGGACCCTCCTGTTAGTGAATCTCCTGATAGACGGGCCCTCCTGTTACAGTGAATCTCCTGATAGACGGGCCCTCCTGTTAGTGAATCTCCTGATAGACGGACCCTCCTGTTAGTGAATCTCCTGATAGACGGACCCTCCTGTTAGTGAATCTCCAGATAGACGGGCCCTCCTGTTAGTGAATCTCCTGATAGACGGGCCCTCCTGTTACAGTGAATCTCCTGATAGACGGACCCTCCTGTTAGTGAATCTCCTGATAGACGGACCCTCCTGTTAGTGAATCTCCTGATAGACGGACCCTCCTGTTAGTGAATCTCCTGATAGACGGACCCTCCTGTTACAGTGAATCTCCTGATAGACGGACCCTCCTGTTAGTGAATCTCCTGATAGACGGACCCTCCTGTTAGTGAATCTCCTGATAGACGGGCCCTCCTGTTACAGTGAATCTCCTGATAGACGGGCCCTCCTGTTACAGTGAATCTCCTGATAGACGGGCCCTCCTGTTACAGTGAATCTCCTGATAGACGGACCCTTCTGTTAGTGAATCTCCTGATAGACGGACCCTCCTGTTAGTGAATCTCCTGATAGACGGGCCCTCCTGTTAGAGTGAATCTCCTGATAGACGGACCCTCCTGTTACAGTGAATCTCCTGATAGACGGACCCTTCTGTTAGTGAATCTCCTGATAGACGGACCCTCCTGTTAGTGAATCTCCTGATAGACGGGCCCTCCTGTTAGTGAATCTCCTGATAGACGGGCCCTCCTGTTAGTGAATCTCCTGATAGACGGACCCTCCTGTTACAGTGAATCTCCTGATAGACGGACCCTCCTGTTAGTGAATCTCCTGATAGACGGGCCCTCCTGTTAGTGAATCTCCTGATAGACGGGCCCTCCTGTTAGTGAATCTCCTGATAGACGGGCCCTCCTGTTACAGTGAATCTCCTGATAAACGGACCCTCCTGTTACATTGAATCTCCTGATGGACGGACCCTCCCGTTACAGTGAATCTCCTGATAGACGGACCCTCCTGTTACAGTGAATCTCCTGATAGACGGACCCTCCTGTTACAGTGAATCTCCTGATAGACGGACCCTCCTGTTACAGTGAATCTCCTGATAGACGGACCCTCCTGTTACAGTGAATCTCCTGATAGACGGGCCCTCCTGTTACAGTGAATCTCCTGATAGACGGACCCTCCTGTTACAGTGAATCTCCTGATAGACGGGCCCTCCTGTTACAGTGAATCTCCTGATAGACGGACCCTCCTGTTAGTGAATCTCCTGATAGACGGACCCTCCTGTTAGTGAATCTCCTGATAGACGGACCCTCCTGTTACAGTGAATCTCCTGATAGACGGGCCCTCCTGTTACAGTGAATCTCCTGATAGACGGACCCTCCTGTTACAGTGAATCTCCTGATAGACGGACCCTCCTGTTACAGTGAATCTCCTGATAGACGGACCCTCCTGTTAGTGAATCTCCTGATAGACGGGCCCTCCTGTTACAGTGAATCTCCTGATAGACGGACCCTCCTGTTACAGTGAATCTCCTGATAGACGGGCCCTCCTGTTAGTGAATCTCCTGATAGACGGACCCTCCTGTTACAGTGAATCTCCTGATAGACGGACCCTCCTGTTAGTGAATCTCCTGATAGACGGGCCCTCCTGTTAGTCAATCTCCTGATAGACGGACTCTCCTGTTACAGTGAATCTCCTGATAGACGGACCCTCCTGTTACAGTGAATCTCCTGATAGACGGACCCTCCTGTTAGTGAATCTCCTGATAGACGGACCCTCCTGTTAGTGAATCTCCTGATAGACGGGCCCTCCTGTTACAGTGAATCTCCTGATAGACGGACCCTCCTGTTACAGTGAATCTCCTGATAGACGGACCCTCCTGTTACAGTGAATCTCCTGATAGACGGACCCTCCTGTTAGTGAATCTCCTGATAGACGGACCCTCCTGTTACAGTGAATCTCCTGATAGACGGGCCCTCCTGTTACAGTGAATCTCCTGATAGACGGACCCTCCTGTTAGTGAATCTCCTGATAGACGGACCCTCCTGTTACAGTGAATCTCCTGATAGACGGACCCTCCTGTTACAGTGAATGTCCTGATAGGCGGACTCTCCTGTTACAGTGAATCTCCTGATAGACGCGCCCTCCTGTTAGTGAATCTCCTGATAGACGGACCCTCCTGTTACAGTGAATGTCCTGATAGACGGACCCTCCTGTTAGTGAATCTCCTGATAGACGGGCCCTCCTGTTAGTGAATCTCCTGATAGACGGACCCTCCTGTTAGTGAATCTCCTGATAGACGGACCCTCCTGTTACAGTGAATCTCCTGATAGACGGACCCTCCTGTTACAGTGAATCTCCTGATAGACGGACCCTCCTGTTACAGTGAATCTCCTGATAGACGGACCCTCCTGTTACAGTGAATGTCCTGATAGACGGACTCTCCTGTTACAGTGAATCTCCTGATAGACGGACCCTCCTGTTAGTGAATCTCCTGATAGACGGACCCTCCTGTTACAGTGAATCTCCTGATAGACGGACTCTCCTGTTACAGTGAATCTCCTGATAGACGGGCCCTCCTGTTAGTGAATCTCCTGATAGACGGACCCTCCTGTTACAGTGAATCTCCTGATAGACGGACCCTCCTGTTACAGTGAATCTCCTGATAGACGGACCCTCCTGTTACAGTGAATCTCCTGATAGACGGACCCTCCTGTTAGTGAATCTCCTGATAGATGGACCCTCCTGTTACAGTGAATCTCCAGTTCCGTCTTGCCCAATTTTTCTTTCCATTGAAATCTATGAGGAGCAATATTGGGTGTGGTGTGAATCCAGTGATCCACCTGATCCCATGGGATTCCAGCCAGCCAGTTGGTTTAAAATCCCCCCCCCCATTAATGTTTCACTGTAACAGGAGTTCACAGTACTGGAGAGGAAATGCTGAGTTACAGTGTTAAAAAACCCCACACTCACTGAAAGGCTGCCCCAGTGACTCAGTGGCTTTCTCCAATGTGTTGCTGAGTCATGCAAAGGTCCCAGCTTCAAATCGCAGTCTGTGCTGCATGGGCCGATCTTGGTTCGTTTGCCGTTGGTTTAAGAAGGGGAAATTTGGTGGTAATTCCAGTTCCCGCACGCTGCCCGTGGATCCCTGTTGGAAAGTCCACTGAATGAGGGCAGGTCAGGGCGTGGCTGCGATGCTGGATATGGTGGGGCGGGGGGGAGGTACCAGTGCCTGAGGAACTGTATCCCAACTTAGAATAAGTTAGCACCTGCAGGAGAATGACGGGAGAAAATGGGCAGGGGAGGAAGTGAATCACAGTCGATGGACACCTCAGTGATGGAGTCGGCTGTGAGGTGTGTCCTTTCCAGGTTGGACGACGTTGTGTCCTCTTTGTTCATCTCACAGAGAGCAGCATGAGGCTCACGTGTCGTTGGGATGTTCAGGTTCATTAGGGAGTCACTTTCAGTCCCTAAAGAGCTGTCGCAGAGGAGCTGCTGCCTGCGGGGGCCTGAGGTAATAAATCTTCTCATGTTCTTGTCTGTTTTTGCAGACAGTGAGAGTAAATAAAACATGAGGCATTCTGATCTTACATCTCATATTAACTGAAACATCACGGGCTCACCCGTGACGCGGAAGTAATTGATGGGAAGGAAGCTGCAGGCAAGGCCCCGAAAAGCAAGCCATTAATTTGTCTCAAAGCTGCAAAGTATTTCTGCTGCACTGGTGGATGTCCTGGTCAGTTACTGAGACAGGGGTATTATACAGTGCAATGCACCGTGTACTATTCTGCTGCTGACGGAGAGCTCTGCATAACTTTTAAGTTGTAAACAATTTTACAACACCAAGTTATAGTCCACCTGACGAAGGGGGAAGCCTCCGAAAGCTTGTGAATTTAAAATAAAATTGCTGGACTATAACTTGGTGTTGTAAAATTGTTTACAATTGTCAACCCCAGTCCATCACCGGCATCTCCACATCATAACTTTTAAGTACACAAGATCCAGTGCCTTCCAGACTAATGGTTCTCAGGCAGATGTTGAGGCTGATTGGAGGCTTCAGCCTCTGCCAGTAACACCTCTAATTAGCCTCAGGGAATGACTGACTTTCTTTATCTTTGCTCGTATTTGTAAAGTGTGAGGCAGAAATTTGCACTTGTGATCAAGTGTGACACCTGAAGTTTGACGGACCCATCTCGAAACTTTGAAAAAGTTAATATAACGGGTCAGTTGCTGTCTTTTCTATGTTTCTACCTCTCTATCTCTGTTTTTTTTGTTTGTTGTTTTTTTTTTGGTGATTTGTATATTCTGAAACCTTGCAGGTAACACCTGTCTGTCTGCACACTGATTGCCTTGGCAACGGGCAGTTGAAAAAACTGTCTGTACTCACCAAGCATTGTTCTGTGAATTATAAATGCGATTTCATTTCGAGGATTTCATTTCACATCGTTCACCTGACGAAGGGGGAAGCCTCCGAAATCTTGTGAATTTAAAATAAAATTGCTGGACTATAACTTGGTGTTGTAAAATTGTTTATAATTGTCAACCCCAGTCCATCACCGGCATCTCCACATCTTGAAAAAGTATATCTCCCTTGGCATTGCTCACTTAAGTCAGAGGATGTGCTGTTGCATACGATCAGCAGCATTAGGCAATGCAAAGTGTAGGTGTGTGTCCCTTTAAGACTATAACATCTAATTGCTGTTAAGTAAACACTGCATTCATACACGGGTCAATTAAAAAAACTGCAGACATCCATGCCTAGATTTTCCTCTCTGCGGGAAAGTTGGCATTTGATTTGGTGGAACGAGATTCCAACCACCGGACAAATCACTGCCAACCCCGGAAAATTATCCCTGGTAAGTTCACAGAGGGGTTTCCACACGTGCGAGGGAATGGATATTTTCTGATGTGATAAAGAGCTACATAATTGGAAGCTTTTCCATGTGTCAGTTTGGCTCAGTTGGTAGCACTCTCACCTCTGAGTCAGAGGTTGTAGGTTTAAGTCCCACTCCAGAGACTTGGCTGGCACTTCATTGCAGTACTGAGGGAGTGCTGCACTGTCGGAGGGTCAGTGCTGAGGGAGTGCTGCACTGTCGGAGAGTCAGTGCTGAGGGAGTGCTGCACTGTCGGAGGGTCAGTACTGAGGGAGTGCTGCACTGTCGGAGGTTCAGTACTGAGGGAGTGCTGCACTGTCGGAGGTTCAGTACTGAGGGAGTGCTGCACTGTCGGAGAGTCAGTACTGAGGGAGTGCTGCGCTGTCGGAGGTTCAGTACTGAGGGAGTGCTGCACTGTCGGAGGTTCAGTACTGAGGGAGTGCTGCACTGTCGGAGAGTCAGTACTGAGGGAGTGCTGCACTGTCGGAGGGTCAGTACTGAGGGAGTGCTGCACTGTCGGAGGGTCAGTACTGAGGGAGTGCTGCACTGTCGGAGAGTCAGTACTGAGGGAGTGCTGCGCTGTCGGAGGGTCAGTACTGAGGGAGTGCTGCACTGTCGGAGGTTCAGTACTGAGGGAGTGCTGCACTGTCGGAGAGTCAGTACTGAGGGAGTGCTGCACTGTCGGAGGGTCAGTACTGAGGGAGTGCTGCACTGTCGGAGGGTCAGTACTGAGGGAGTGCTGCACTGTCGGAGGGTCAGTACTGAGGGAGTGCTGCACTGTCGGAGGGTCAGTACTGAGGGAGTGCTGCACTGTCGGAGGGTCAGTACTGAGGGAGTGCTGCACTGTCGGAGGGTCAGTACTGAGGGAGTGCTGCACTGTCGGAGGGTCAGTACTGAGGGAGTGCTGCACTGTCGGAGGGTCAGTACTGAGGGAGTGCTGCACTGTCGGAGGGTCAGTACTGAGGGAGTGCTGCACTGTCGGAGGGTCAGTACTGAGGGAGTGCTGCACTGTCGGAGGGTCAGTCCTGAGGGAGTGCTGCACTGTCGGAGGGTCAGTACTGAGGGAGTGCTGCACTGTCGGAGGGTCAGTACTGAGGGAGTGCTGCACTGTCGGAGGTTCAGTACTGAGGGAGTGCTGCACTGTCGGAGGGTCAGTACTGAGGGAGTGCTGCACTGTCGGAGGGTCAGTACTGAGGGAGTGCTGCACTGTCGGAGGTGCTGTCCTGTAGTTGAGACATTAAACTGAGGCCCCGTGTGCAGGTTCCAATTCCAGGTGAATGTTAAAGACCCCCTATTTGATGGAGAGCAGGGAACGTTGGCCAACATTTCATAAAGAATCAAAGACTTCAAAATGTTGAGACTATTGTTGCAGAAGCCATTTTGCACACAGCAACATGGCACAAACAGCGATAAGATGAATGAAGAATAAATCTGATTTAATGATGTTGGTTTAGGGAGGAATGTTGGCCAGGACACCGGGAGAACTCCCTGCTCTTCTTCTTCGAAAGTTCTGTGGGATTTTCAACACACATCTGAATCAGCGGAACAGTCAGATGGGGGGCCTCAGTTTGTTGTCTCATCCAAAGGACGGGATGAGGATGAGCCTCGATTACCGAGTTTCCCTGACATCCCGCAGTTGTCACCCAGCTGATCCCACATCCTTTCAGGCAGCATCTTCTGTCTTACCTGAAGACTCGAATTCTTCATTGGAGCTGTCATCTGGTTTGGCCTGAATACTGAAAGAAAACTGCTTCGAACAAAAGCACATCGAACGGAGGGAGTGAGAAAAACACTCCTCGTAAACCTCATCGAACGGAGGGAGTGAGAAAAACACTCCTCGTAAACCTCATCGAACGGAGGGAGTGAGAAAAACACTCCTCGTAAACCTCATCGAACGGAGGGAGTGAGAAAAACACTCCTCGTAAACCTCATCGAACGGAGGGTGTGAGAAAAACACTCCTCGTAAACCTCATCGAATGGAGGGAGTGAGAAAAACACTCCTCGTAAACCTCATCAAAGGGAGGGAGTGAGAAAAACACTCCTCGTAAACCTCATCGAACGGAGGGTGTGAGAAAAACACTCCTCGTAAACCTCATCGAATGGAGGGTGTGAGAAAAACACTCCTCGTAAACCTCATCGAATGGAGGGAGTGAGAAAAACACTCCTCGTAAACCTCATCAAAGGGAGGGAGTGAGAAAAACACTCCTCGTAAACCTCATCGAACGGAGGGTGTGAGAAAAACACTCCTCGTAAACCTCATCAAAGGGAGGGAGTGAGAAAAACACTCCTCGTAAACCTCATCGAACGGAGGGTGTGAGAAAAACACTCCTCGTAAACCTCATCGAACGGAGGGTGTGAGAAAAACACTCCTCGTAAACCTCATCGAATGGAGGGAGTGAGAAAAACACTCCTCGTAAACCTCATCAAAGGGAGGGAGTGAGAAAAACACTCCTCGTAAACCTCATCGAACGGAGGGAGTGAGAAAAACCTCATCAAAGGGAGGGAGTGAGAAAAACACTCCTCGTAAACCTCATCGAATGGAGGGAGTGAGAAAAACACTCCTCGTAAACCTCATCGAACGGAGGGAGTGAGAAAAACACTCCTCGTAAACCTCATCGAACGGAGGGAGTGAGAAAAACACTCCTCGGAAACCTCATCGAATGGAGGGAGTGAGAAAAACACTCCTCGTAAACCTCATCGAATGGAGGGAGTGAGAAAAACACTCCTCGTAAACCTCATCAAAGGGAGGGAGTGAGAAAAACACTCCTCGTAAACCTCATCGAACGGAGGGTGTGAGAAAAACACTCCTCGTAAACCTCATCAAAGGGAGGGAGTGAGAAAAACACTCCTCGTAAACCTCATCGAACGGAGGGAGTGAGAAAAACACTCCTCGTAAACCTCATCGAACGGAGGGTGTGAGAAAAACACTCCTCGTAAACCTCATCGAATGGAGGGAGTGAGAAAAACCTCATCGAACGGAGGGAGTGAGAAAAACACTCCTTGTAAACCTCATCGAATGGAGGGAGTGAGAAAAACACTCCTCGTAAACCTCATCGAACGGAGGGAGTGAGAAAAACACTCCTCGTAAACCTCATCGAATGGAGGGAGTGAGAAAAACCTCATCGAACGGAGGGAGTGAGAAAAACACTCCTCGTAAACCTCATCGAATGGAGGGAGTGAGAAAAACACTCCTCGTAAACCTCATCGAACGGAGGGAGTGAGAAAAACACTCCTCGTAAACCTCATCGAACGGAGGGAGTGAGAAAAACACTCCTCGTAAACCTCATCGAACGGAGGGAGTGAGAAAAACACTCCTCGTAAACCTCATCGAACGGAGGGTGTGAGAAAAACACTCCTCGTAAACCTCATCGAATGGAGGGAGTGAGAAAAACCTCATCGAACGGAGGGAGTGAGAAAAACACTCCTCGTAAACCTCATCGAATGGAGGGAGTGAGAAAAACACTCCTCGTAAACCTCATCGAACGGAGGGAGTGAGAAAAACACTCCTCGTAAACCTCATCAAAGGGAGGGAGTGAGAAAAACACTCCTCGTAAACCTCATCGAACGGAGGGAGTGAGAAAAACACTCCTCGTAAACCTCATCGAACGGAGGGAGTGAGAAAAACACTCCTCGTAAACCTCATCAAAGGGAGGGAGTGAGAAAAACACTCCTCGTAAACCTCATCGAACGGAGGGAGTGAGAAAAACACTCCTCGTAAACCTCATCGAACGGAGGGAGTGAGAAAAACACTCCTCGTAAACCTCATCGAACGGAGGGAGTGAGAAAAACACTCCTCGTAAACCTCATCGAATGGAGGGTGTGAGAAAAACACTCCTCGTAAACCTCATCGAACGGAGGGAGTGAGAAAAACACTTCTCGTAAACCTCATCAAAGGGAGGGAGTGAGAAAAACACTCCTCGTAAACCTCATCGAACGGAGGGAGTGAGAAAAACACTCCTCGTAAACCTCATCGAATGGAGGGTGTGAGAAAAACACTCCTCGTAAACCTCATCGAACGGAGGGAGTGAGAAAAACACTCCTCGTAAACCTCATCAAAGGGAGGGAGTGAGAAAAACACTCCTCGTAAACCTCATCGAATGGAGGGAGTGAGAAAAACCTCATCGAATGGAGGGAGTGAGAAAAACCTCATCGAACGGAGGGAGTGAGAAAAACACTCCTCGTAAACCTCATCAAAGGGAGGGAGTGAGAAAAACACTTCTCGTAAACCTCATCGAACGGAGGGAGTGAGAAAAACACTCCTCGTAAACCTCATCGAACGGAGGGAGTGGGAAAAACACTCCTCGTAAACCTCATCGAATGGAGGGTGTGAGAAAAACACTCCTCGTAAACCTCATCGAATGGAGGGAGTGAGAAAAACACTCCTCGTAAACCTCATCGAATGGAGGGAGTGAGAAAAACACTCCTCGTAAACCTCATCGAACGGAGGGAGTGGGAAAAACACTCCTCGTAAACCTCATCGAACGGAGGGAGTGGGAAAAACACTCCTCGTAAACCTCATCGAACGGAGGGAGTGAGAAAAACACTCCTCGTAAACCTCATCGAACGGAGGGAGTGAGAAAAACACTCCTCGTAAACCTCATCAAAGGGACGGAGTGAGAAAAACACTCCTCGTAAACCTCATCGAACGGAGGGAGTGAGAAAAACACTCCTCGTAAACCTCATCGAATGGAGGGTGTGAGAAAAACACTCCTCGTAAACCTCATCGAATGGAGGGAGTGAGAAAAACACTCCTCGTAAACCTCATCGAACGGAGGGAGTGAGAAAAACACTCCTCGTAAACCTCATCAAAGGGAGGGAGTGAGAAAAACACTCCTCGTAAACCTCATCGAATGGAGGGAGTGAGAAAAACACTCCTCGTAAACCCCATCGAATGGAGGGAGTGAGAAAAACCTCATCGAACGGAGGGAGTGGGAAAAACACCCCTCGTAAACCTCATCGAACGGAGGGAGTGAGAAAAACACTCCTCGTAAACCTCATCGAACGGAGGGAGTGAGAAAAACACTCCTCGTAAACCTCATCGAATGGAGGGAGTGAGAAAAACCTCATCGAACGGAGGGAGTGGGAAAAACACTCGTCGTAAACCTCATCGAACGGAGGGAGTGAGAAAAACACTCCTCGTAAACCTCATCAAATGGAGGGAGTGAGAAAAACACTCCTCGTAAACCTCATCGAATGGAGGGAGTGAGAAAAACACTCCTCGTAAACCTCATCGAATGGAGGGAGTGAGAAAAACACTCCTCGTAAACCTCATCGAATGGAGGGAGTGAGAAAAACACTCCTCGTAAACCTCATCGAATGGAGGGAGTGAGAAAAACACTCCTCGTAAACCTCATCGAACGGAGGGAGTGAGAAAAACACTCCTCGTAAACCTCATCGAACGGAGGGAGTGAGAAAAACACTCCTCGTAAACCTCATCGAATGGAGGGAGTGAGAAAAACACTCCTCGTAAACCTCATCGAACGGAGGGAGTGAGAAAAACACTCCTCGTAAACCTCATCAAATGGAGGGTGTGAGAAAAACACTCCTCGTAAACCTCATCGAATGGAGGGAGTGAGAAAAACCTCATCGAATGGAGGGAGTGAGAAAAACCTCATCGAACGGAGGGAGTGAGAAAAACACTCCTCATAAACCTCATCAAATGGAGGGAGTGAGAAAAACACTCCTCGTAAACCTCATCGAATGGAGGGAGTGAGAAAAACACTCCTCGTAAACCTCATCGAATGGAGGGAGTGAGAAAAACACTCCTCGTAAACCTCATCGAACGGAGGGAGTGAGAAAAACACTCCTCGTAAACCTCATCGAACGGAGAGTGTGAGAAAAACACTCCTCGTAAACCTCATCGAATGGAGGGAGTGAGAAAAACCTCATCGAACGGAGGGAGTGAGAAAAACACTCCTCATAAACCTCATCAAATGGAGGGAGTGAGAAAAACACTCCTCGTAAACCTCATCGAATGGAGGGAGTGAGAAAAACACTCCTCGTAAACCTCATCGAATGGAGGGAGTGAGAAAAACACTCCTCGTAAACCTCATCAAAGGGAGGGAGTGAGAAAAACACTCCTCGTAAACCTCATCGAATGGAGGGAGTGAGAAAAACACTCCTCGTAAACCTCATCAAAGGGAGGGAGTGAGAAAAACACTCCTCGTAAACCTCATCGAATGGAGGGAGTGAGAAAAACACTCCACGTAAACCTCATCAAAGGGAGGGAGTGAGAAAAACACTCCTCGTAAACCTCATCGAACGGAGGGAGTGAGAAAAACACTCCTCGTAAACCTCATCAAAGGGAGGGAGTGAGAAAAACACTCCTCGTAAACCTCATCGAACGGAGGGAGTGGGAAAAACACTCCTCGTAAACCTCATCGAATGGAGGGAGTGAGAAAAACACTCCTCGTAAACCTCATCAAATGGAGGGAGTGAGAAAAACACTCCTCGTAAACCTCATCGAATGGAGGGAGTGAGAAAAACACTCCTCGTAAACCTCATCGAACGGAGGGAGTGAGAAAAACACTCCTCGTAAACCTCATCAAAGGGAGGGAGTGAGAAAAACACTCCTCGTAAACCTCATCGAATGGAGGGAGTGAGAAAAACACTCCTCGTAAACCTCATCGAATGGAGGGAGTGGGAAAAACACTCCTCGTAAACCTCATCGAACGGAGGGAGTGAGAAAAACCACATCGAATGGAGGGAGTGAGAAAAACCTCATCGAACGGAGGGAGTGGGAAAAACACTCCTCGTAAACCTCATCAAACGGAGGGAGTGAGAAAAACACTCCTCGTAAACCTCATCGAAAGGAGGGAGTGAGAAAAACACTCCTCGTAAACCTCATCAAACGGAGGGAGTGAGAAAAACACTCCTCGTAAACCTCATCGAACGGAGGGAGTGAGAAAAACACTCCTCGTAAACCTCATCGAACGGAGGGAGTGAGAAAAACACTCCTCGTAAACCTCATCGAATGGAGGGAGTGAGAAAAACACTCCTCGTAAACCTCATCGAACGGAGGGTGTGAGAAAAACACTCCTCGTAAACCTCATCAAACGGAGGGAGTGAGTAAAACACTCCTCGTAAACCTCATCAAATGGAGGGAGTGAGAAAAACACTCCTCGTAAACCTCATCGAACGGAGGGAGTGAGAAAAACACTCCTCGTAAACCTCATCAAATGGAGGGAGTGAGAAAAACACTCCTCGTAAACCTCATCAAATGGAGGGAGTGAGAAAAACACTCCCCTGAGGAGGAGTTCATAGAGTGTATTAGGGACTGTTTCTTAGACCAATACGTCGGGGAACCAACCAGGGAACAGGCCATTTTGAATCTGGTAATGGGTAACGAAACAGGATTAATTAATGGTCTCAAAGTAAAGGATCCCTTGGGAAGCAGTGATCATAACATGATAGAATTTCACATCCAGTTTGAGAGCGAGGATCTTGGGTCTGAAGCTACTGTATTAAACTTAAATAAGGGCAATTATAAAGGAATGAGGGCGGAATTGGCTAAAGTGTACGAGGTAAACAGATTAGATGGTAAGATGGTGGATAAGCAGTGGCAAACATTTAAAAAGATATTTTATGACTCGCAACAAAAATATATCCCTGTGAGGAGGAAAGACTCCACAAAAAGGGTGAACCAACCATGGCTAACTAAGGAAGTCAAGGATGGTATCAGGTTAAAAGAAAAAGCATATAACATGACAAAAATTACTGGTAAGCCCGAAGATTGGGAAAACTTTAAAAACCAGCAAAGGATGACTAAAAGAATAATAAAGAGGGAGAAAATAAATTATGAGAGTAAACTAGCAAAAAATATAAAAACTGACAGTAAAAGCTTCTACAAGTATATAAAAAGGAAGAGGGTAGCTAAAGTAAACATTGGTCCCTGAGAGGATGAGACTGGGGAAATAATAATGGAAATGGCTTCACAGTAGAAGACACTAATAATATACCAATAATAATAGAAAATCAAGGGGCAAAGGGGAGGGAGGAACTAAAAACAATCACTATCGCTAGAGGAAAAGTACTAGGTAAACTAATGGGTCTAAAGGCTGACAAGTCCCCTGGACCTGATGGCTTGCATCCCAGGGTCTTAAAGGAAGTGGCTACAGAGATAGTGGATGCACTGGTTGTAATCTTTCAGAATTCACTCGATTCTGGAAAGGTCCCAGCGGATTGGAAAACCGCAAACGTAACACCCCTATTCAAGAAGGGAGTGAGACAGAAAGCAGGTAACTATAGACCAGTTAGCCTAATCTGTCATTGGAAAAATGCTAGAATCCATTATTAAGGAAGTAGTAGCAGGACATTTGGAGACTCATAGTACAATCAAGGAGAGTCAACATGGTTTTATGAAGGGGAAATCATGTCTGACAAATTTATTGGAGTTCTTTGAGGAAGTAACGGGCAGGGTGGATAAAGGGGAACCAATGGATGCAGTATATTTGGATTTCCAAAAGGCATTCGATAAGGTGCCACATAAAAGATTACTGCACAAGATAAGAGCTCATGGTGTTGGGGGAAATATACTGGCAGGGATGGAGGATTGGCTAACTAACAGAAAACAAAGAGTCAGGATAAAAGGGTCATTTTCAAAATGGCAATCTGTAACTAGTGGGGTGCCGCAGGGCTCAGTGCTGGGGCCTCAACTATTTACAATATATATCAATGACTTGGATGAAGGAACAGAGTGTCTTGTGGCCAAATTTGCTGATGATATAAAGATAGGTGGAAAAGCAAGTTGCGATGAGGACACAAAGTGTCTGCAAAGGGATATTGACAGGTTAAGTGAATGGGAAAAAATTTGGCAGATGGAATATAATGTGGGAAAATGTGAAGTCATCCACTTTGGGAGGAAAAATAAAAAATCAAAATATTATTTGAATGGAGAAATGCTATAAAATGCTGCGGTACAGAGGGATCTGGGTGTCCTCGTACATGAAACACAAAAAGTCAACATACAGGTGCAGCGAGTAATTCGGAAGGCAAATGGAATATTGGCCTTTATTTCTGGGGGGATGGAGGAGAAAAGCAGGGAAGTCATGCTACAACTGTACAGGGTGCTGGTGAGACCGCACCTGGAGTACTGTGTACAGTTCTGGTGCCCTTATTTAAGGAAGGACATACTTGCATTGGAGGCAGTTCAGAGAAGGTTCACTAGGTTGATTCCAGGTATGGAAGGGTTGTCTTATGAGGAAAGATTGAACAGGTTGGGTCTGTACTCATTGGAGTTTAGAAGAATGAGAGGAGATCTTATTGAAACATACAAGATTCTGAGGGGACTCGATAGGGTAGATGTTGAGAGGATGTTACCCCTCATGGGGGAATCTAAAACTAGGGGGCAGAGTCTCAGAATAAGGGGTCGCCCGTTTAAGACGGAAATGAGGAGGAATTTCTTCTCCCAGAGGGTCGTGAATCTTTGGAATTCTTTACCCCGAAAAGCTGTGGAGGCTGAGTCATTGAATACATTCAAGGCTGAGTTAGACAAATTTTTGATCAGCAAGGGAGCCAAAGGATATGGGGAAAGGGCGGGAAAGTGAGTTGAGGTAAAAATCAGATCAGCCATGATCTCATTAAATGGCGGAGCAGGCTCAAGGGGCCGAATGGCCTACTCCTGCTCCTATCACTTATGGTCTACTTTGTGTGTGTGTGTGTTTGGGAGCATTTTGTGTGTGTTTGGGTGTACTGTGTGTGCGTGTGTGTTTGGGTGTATTGTGTGTGTGTTTGGGTGTACTGTGTGTGCGTGTGTGTTTGGGTGTATTGTGTGTGTGTGTGGGTGTAGTGTGTGTGGTTTTTTTTATTCGTTCATGGGATGTGGGTGTCGCTGGCGAGGCCAGCATTTATTGCCCATCCCTAATTGCCCTTGAGAAGGTGGTGGTGAGCCGCCTTCTTGAACCGCTGCAGTCCGTGTGGTGAAAGTTCTCCCACAGTGCTGTTAGGAAGGGAGTTCCAGGATTTTGACCCAGCCACGATGAAGGAACGGCGATATATTTCCAAGTCGGGATGGTGTGTGACTTGGAGGGGAACGTGCAGGTGGTGTTGTTCCCATGTGCCTGCTGCTCTTGTCCTTCTAGGTGGTAGAGGTCGCGGGTTTGGGAGGTGCTGTCGAAGAAGCCTTGGCGAGTTGCTGCAGTGCATCCTGTGGATGGTACACACTGCAGCCACAGTGCGTCGGTGGTGAAGGGAGTGAATGTTTAGGGTGGTGGATGGGGTGCCAATCAAGCGGGCTGCTTTATCTTGGATGGTGTCGAGCTTCTTGAGTGTTGTTGGAGCTGCACTCATCCAAGCAAGTGGAGAGTATTCCATCACACTCCTGACTTGTGCCTTGTAGATGGTGGAAAGGCTTTGGGGAGTCAGGAGGTGAGTCACTCGCCGCAGAATACCCAGCCTCTGACCTGCTCTCGTAGCCACAGTATTTATATGGCTGGTCCAGTTAAGTTTCTGGTCAATGGTGACCCCCAGGATGTTGATGGTGGGGGATTCGATGATGGTGATGCCGTTGAATGTCAGGGGGAGGTGGTTAGACTGTCTCTTGTTGGAGATGGTCATTGCCTGGCACTTATCTGGCGCGAATGTTACTTGCCACTTATGAGCCCAAGCCTGGATGTTGTCCAGGTCTTGCTGCATGCGGGCTCGGACTGCTTCATTATTTGAGGGATTGCGAATGGAACTGAACACTGTGCAGTCATCAGCGAACATCCCCATTTCTGACCTTATGATGGAGGGAAGGTCATTGATGAAGCAGCTGAAGATGGTTGGGCCTAGGACACTGCCCCGAGGAACTCCTGCAGCAATGCCCTGGGGCTGAGACGATTGGCCTCCAACAACCACTACCATCTTCCTTTGTGCTAGGTATGACTCCAGCCACTGGAGAGTTTTCCCCCTGATTCCCATTGACTTCAATTTACTAGGGCTCCTTGGTACCACACTCGGTCAAATGCTGCCTTGATGTCAAGGGCAGTCACTCTCACCTCACCTCTGGAATTCAGCTCTTTTGTCCATGTTTGGACCAACGCTGTAATGAGGTCTGGAGCCGAGTGGTCCTGGCGGAACCCAAACTGAGCATTGGTGAGCAGGTTATTGGTGAGTAAATGCTGCTTGATAGCACTGTCGATGACACCTTCCATCACTTTGCTGATGATTGAGAGTAGACTGATGGGGCGGTAATTGGCTGGATTGGATTTGTCCTGCTTTTTGTGGACAGGACATACCTGGGCAATTTTCCACATTGTCGGGTGGATGCCAGTGTTGTAGCTGTACTGGAACAGCTTGGCTCGAGGCGCAGCTAGTTCTGGAGCACATGTCTTCAGCACTACAGCCAGGATGTTGTCGGGGCCCACAGCCTTTGCTGTATCCAGTGCACTCAGCCGTTTCTTGATATCACGTGGAGTGAATCGAATTGGCCGAAGACTCGCTTCTATGATGGTGGGGATATCGGGAGGAGGCCGAGATGGATCATCCACTCGGCACTTCTGGCTGAAGATAGTTGCAAACGCTTCAGCCTTGTCTTTTGCACTCACGTGCTGGACTCTTCCATCATTGAGGATGGGGATGTTTGCAGAGCCTCCTCCTCCCGTTAGTTGTTTAATTGTCCACCACCATTCACGACTGGATGTGGCAGGACTGCAGAGCTTTGATCTGATCCGTTGGTTGTGGAATCGCTTAGCTCTGTCTATAGCATGTTGCTTCCGCTGTTTAGCATGCATGTAGTCCTGAGCTGCAGCTTCACCAGGTTGGCACCTCATTTTTAGGTACGCCTGGTGCTGCTCCTGGCATGCTCTTCTGCACTCCTCATTGAACCAGGGTTGATCCCCTGGCTTGTTGGTAATGGTAGAGTGAGGAATATGCCGGGCCATGAGGTTACAGATTGTGCTGGAATACAATTCTGCTGCTGCTGATGGCCCACAGCGCCTCATGGATGCCCAGTTTTGAGCTGCTAGATCTGTTCTGAATCTATCCCATTTAGCACGGTGGTCGTGCCACACAACACGTTGGATGGTGTCCTCAGTGCGAAGACGGGACTTCATCTCCACGAGGATTGTGCGGTGGTCACTCCTACCAATACTGTCATGGCCAGATGCATTTGCGACAGGTAGATTGGTGAGGACGAGGTCAAGTAAGTTTTTCCCTCGTGTTGGTTCGCTCACCACCTGCCGCAGGCCCAGTCTGGCAGCTATGTCCTTCAGGACTCGGCCAGCTCCGTCAGTAGTGGTGCTACTGAGCCACTCTTGGTGATGGACATTGAAGTCCCCCACCCAGAGTACATTTTGTGCCCTTGCTACCCTCAGTGCTTCCTCCAAGTGGTGTTCAACGTGGAGGAGGACTGATTCATCAGCTGAGGGAGGGCGGTAGGTGGTAATCAGCAGGAGGTTTCCTTGCCCATGTTTGACCTGATGCCATGAGATTTCATGGGGTCCAGAGTCAATGTTGAGGACTCCCAGGGCCACTCCCTCCTGACTGTATATCACTGTACCGCCACCTCTGGTGGGTCTGTCCTGCCGGTGGGACAGGACATACCCAGGGATGGTGATGGAAGAGTCTGGGACGTTGGCTGAAAGATATGATTCTGTAAGTATGGTTATGTCAGGCTGTTGCTTGACTAGTCTGTGGGACAGCTCTCCCAATTTTGGCACAAGTCCCCAGATGTTAGTAAGGAGGACCTTGCAGGGTCGACTGGGCTTGCTGTTTTGCCGTTGTCGTGTCCGGTGCCTCGTGGTCCGTCCAGTTTTATTCTTATTATGACTTTTCGTAGCGAGATTTTACAACTGAGTGGCTTGCTAGGCCATTTCAGAGGCGTGTGTGCTTGGGTGTATTGTGTGTGTGTGTGTTTGGGTGTAGTGTGTGTGTGTGTTTGGGTGTAGTGTGTGTGTGTGTGTGTTTGGGTGTAGTGTGTGTGTGTTTGGGTGTAGTGTGTGTGTGTTTGGGTGTAGTGTGTGTGTGTGTGTTTGGGTGTAGTGTGTGTGTGTGTGTTTGGGTGTAGTGTGTGTGTGTGTGTGTTTGGGTGTATTGTGTGTGTGTGTTTGGGTGTATTGTGTGTGTGTGTTTGGGTGTAGTGTGTGTGTGTTTGGGTGTAGTGTGTGTGTGTTTGGGTGTAGTGTGTTTGGGTGTAGTGTGTGTGTGTGTGTTTGGGTGTAGTGTGTGTGTGTTTGGGTGTAGTGTGTGTGTGTGTGTGTTTGGGTGTAGTGTGTGTGTGTGTTTGGGTGTAGTGTGTGTGTGTGTTTGGGTGTAGTGTGTGTGTGTGTTTGGGTGTAGTGTGTGTGTGTGTTTGGGTGTAGTGTGTGTGTTTGGGTGTGTGTGTGTGTTTGGGTGTTGTGTGTGTGTGTTTGGGTGTAGTGTGTGTGTTTGGGTGCAGTGTGTGTGTGTGTTTGGGTGGTGTGTGTGTGTGTGTGTTTGGGTGGTGTGTGTGTGTGTTTGGGTGTTTGGGTGTTGTGTGTGTGTGTGTGTTTGGGTGTAGTGTGTGTGTGTGTTTGGGTGGTGTGTGTGTGTGTTTGGGTGTTTGGGTGTTGTGTGTGTGTGTGTTTGGGTGTAGTGTGTGTGTGTGTTTGGGTGGTGTGTGTGTGTGTTTGGGTGTTTGGGTGTTGTGTGTGTGTGTGTGTTTGGGTGTAGTGTGTGTGTGTGTTTGGGTGGTGTGTGTGTGTGTTTGGGTGTTTGGGTGTTGTGTGTGTGTGTGTGTTTGGGTGTTGTGTGTGTGTGTGTGTGTGTTTGGGTGTAGTGTGTGTGTTTGGGTGTAGTGTGTGTGTTTGGGTGCAGTGTGTGTGTGTGTTTGGGTGTAGTGTGTGTGTGTGTGTTTGGGTGTAGTGTGTGTGTGTGTTTGGGTGTAGTGTGGTTGGGTGTAATGTGTGTGTGTGTTTGGGTGTAGTGTGTGTGTGTGTTTGGGTGTAGTGTGTGTGTGTGTTTGGGTGTAGTGTGTGTGTGTGTTTGGGTGTAGTGTGTGTGTGTTTGGGTGTAGTGTGTGTGTGTGTTTGGGTGTAGTGTGTGTGTGTGTTTGGGTGTAGTGTGTGTGTGTGTTTGGGTGTAGTGTGTGTGTGTGTTTGGGTGTAGTGTGTGTGTGTGTTTGGGTGTAGTGTGTGTGTGTGTGTGTTTGGGTGTAGTGTGTGTGTGTGTGTTTGGGTGTAGTGTGTGTGTGTGTGTGTTTGGGTGTGTTTGGGTGTTGTGTGTGTGTGTGTGTTTGGGTGTAGTGTGTGTGTGTGTTTGGGTGTATTGTGTTTGGGTGTATTGTGTTTGGGTGTGTTTGGGTGTATTGTGTGTGTGTGTTTGGGTGTAGTGTGTGTGTGTGTTTGGGTGTATTGTGTGTATGTGTTTGGGTGTATTGTGTGTTTGGGTGTATTGTGTGTGTGTGTGTGTGTGTGTGTGTGTTTGTGTGTTTGGGTGTATTGTGTGTTTGGGTGTATTGTGTGTGTGTGTGTTTGGGTGTAGTGTGTGTGTGTGTTTGGGTGTAGTGTGTGTGTGTGTGTTTGGGTGTAGTGTGTGTGTGTGTGTTTGGGTGTAGTGTGTGTGTGTGTGTTTGGGTGTAGTGTGTGTGTGTTTGGGTGTATTGTGTGTGTATGTGTGTTTGTGTGTTTTGTGTGTTTGGGTGTATTGTGTGTTTGGGTGTATTGTGTGTGTGTGTGTGTGTGTGTGTTTGGGTGTATTGTGTGTGTGTGTGTGTGTGTTTGGGTGTATTGTGTGTGTTGTGTTTGGGTGTGTTGTGTTTGGGTGTGTGTGTGTTTGGGTGTATTGTGTGTTTGGGTGTATTGTGTGTGTGTGTTTGGGTATTTGTGTGTGTTTGGGTGTATTGTGTGTGTGTTGTGTTTGGGTGTGTTGTGTTTGGGTGTGTTGTGTTTGGGTGTGTGTGTGTTTGGGTGTATTGTGTGTGTGTGTTTGGGTATTTGTGTGTGTTTGGGTATTTGTGTGTGTTTGGGTGTATTGTGTGTGTTTGGGTGTGTGTGTGTTTGGGTGTATTGTGTGTGTGTTTGGGTGTGTGTGTGTGTGTGTTTGGGTGTATTGTGTGTTTGGGTGTATTGTGTGTTTGGGTGTAGTGTGTGTGTTTGGGTGTATTGTGTGTGTGTGTTTGGGTGTTGTGTGTGTGTGTTTGGGTGTTGTGTGTGTGTGTTTGGGTGTATTGTGTGTGTGTTTGGGTGTATTGTGTGTGTGTGTGTGTTTGGGTGTATTGTGTGTGTGTGTGTGTTTGGGTGTATTGTGTGTGTGTGTGTTTGGGTGTATTGTGTGTGTGTGTGTTTGGGTGTATTGTGTGTGTGTGTTTGGGTGTGTTGTGTTTGGGTGTGTTGTGTTTGGGTGTGTTGTGTTTGGGTGTATTGTGTGTGGGTGTATTGTGTGTGTGTGTGTTTGGGTGTATTGTGTGTGTTTGGGTGTGTGTGTGTTTGGGTGTATTGTGTGTGTGTTTGGGTGTATTGTGTGTGTGTGTTTGGGTGTATTGTGTGTTTGGGTGTATTGTGTGTTTGGGTGTATTGTGTGTTTGGGTGTATTGTGTGTTTGGGTGTTGTGTGTGTGTGTTTGGGTGTATTGTGTGTGTGTTTGGGTGTATTGTGTGTGTGTTTGGGTGTATTGTGTGTGTGTGTGTGTTTGGGTGTATTGTGTGTGTGTGTGTTTGGGTGTATTGTGTGTGTGTGTGTTTGGGTGTATTGTGTGTGTGTGTTTGGGTGTATTGTGTGTGTGTGTGTTTGGGTGTATTGTGTGTGTGTGTTTGGGTGTGTTTGGGTGTGTTGTGTTTGGGTGTATTGTGTGTGGGTGTATTGTGGGTGTATTGTGTGTGTTTGGGTGTGTGTGTGTTTGGGTGTATTGTGTGTGTGTTTGGGTGTATTGTGTGTGTGTTTGGGTGTATTGTGTGTGTGTGTTTGGGTGTATTGTGTGTGTATGTGTGTGTGTGTGTGTGTTTGGGTATATTGTGTGTTTGGGTGTATTGTGTGTTTGGGTGTTTTGTGTGTTTGGGTGTTGTGTGTGTGTGTGTTTGGGTGTATTGTGTGTGTGTGTGTTTGGGTATTTGTGTGTGTTTGGGTGTATTGTGTGTGTTTGGGTGTGTGTGTGTGTGTTTGGGTGTATTGTAGAAGTTTACAACATGGAAACAGGCCCTTTGGCCCAACATGTCCATGTCGCCCAGTTTATACCACTAAGCTAGTCCCAATTGCCTGCACTTGGCCCATATCCCTCTATACCCATCTTACCCATGTAACTGTCCAAATGCTTTTTAAAAGACAAAATTGTACCCGCCTCTACTACTGCCTCTGGCAGCTCGTTCCAGACACTCACCACCCTTTGAGTGAAAAAATTGCCCCTCTGGACCCTTTTGTATCTCTCCCCTCTCACCTTAAATCTATGCCCCCTCGTTATAGACTCCCCTACCTTTGGGAAAAGATTTTGACCATCTACCTTATCTATGCCCCTCATTATTTTATAGACTTCTATAAGATCACCCCTTAATCTCCTACTCTCCAGGGAAAAAAGTCCCAGTCTATCTAACCTCTCCCTATAAGTCAAACCATCAAGTCCCGGCAGCATCCTAGTAAATCTTTTCTGCACTCTTTCTAGTTTAATAATATCCTTTCTATAATAGGGTGACCAGCACTGTACACAGTATTCCAAGTGTGGCCTCACTAATGTCTTGTACAACTTCAACAAGACATCCCAACTCCTGTATTCAATGTTCTGACCAATGAAACCAAGCAAGCTGAATGCCTTCTTCACCACCCTATCCACCTGTGACTCCACTTTCAAGGAGCTATGAACCTGTACTCCTAGATCTCTTTGTTCTATCACTCTCCCCAACGCCCTACCATTAACGGAGTAGGTCCTGGCCCGATTCGATCTCCCAAAATGCATCACCTCACATTTATCTAAATTAAACTCCATCTGCCATTCATCGGCCCACTGTCCCAATTGATCAAGATCCCGTTGCAATCCTAGATAACCTTCTTCACTGTCCACAATGCCACCAATCTTGGTGTCATCTGCAAACTTACGAACCATGCCTCCTAAATTCTCATCCAAATCATTAATATAAATAACAAATAACAGCGGACCCAGCACCGATCCCTGAGGCACACCGCTGGTCACAGGCCTCCAATTTGAAAAACAACCCTCTGCACCCACCCTCTGTCTTCTGTCGTCAAGCCAATGTTGTATCCAATTGGCTACCTCACCTTGGATCCCGTGAGATTTAACCTTATGTAACAACCTACCATGCGGTACCTTGTCAAAGGCTTTGCTGAAGTCCATGTAGACCACGTCTACTGCACAGCCCTCATCTATCTTCTTGGTTACCCCTTCAAAAAACTCAATCAAATTCGTGAGACATGATTTTCCTCTCACAAAACCATGCTGACTGTTCCTAATCAGTCCCTGCCTCTCCAAATGCCCGTAGATCCTGTCTCTCAGAATACCCTCTAACAACTTACCCACTACAGATGTCAGGCTCACCGGTCTGTAGTTCCCAGGCTTTTCCCTGCCGCCCTTCTTAAACAAAGGCACAACATTTGCTACCCTCCAATCTTCAGGCACCTCACCTGTAGCGGTGGATGATTCAAATATCTCTGCTCGGGGACCCGCAATTTCCTCCCTAACCTCCCATAACGTCCTGGGATACATTTCATCAGGTCCCGGAGATTTATCTACCTTGATGCGCGTTAAGACTTCCAGCACCTCCCTCTCTGTAATATGTACACTCCTCAAGACATCACTATTTATTTCCCCAAGTTCCCTAACATCCATGCCTTTCTCAACCGTAAATACCGATGCGAAATATTCATTTAGGATCTCACCCATCTCTTGTGGTTCTGCACATAGATGACCTTGTTGATCCTTCAGAGGCCCTACTCTCTCCCTAGTTACTCTTTTGCCCTTTATGTATTTGTAGAAGCTCTTTGGATTCACCTTTGCCTTATCTGCCAAAGCAATCTCATGTCCCCTTTTTGCCCTCCTGATTTCTCTCTTAACTCTACTCCGGCAATCTCTATACTCTTCAAGGGATCCACTTGATCCCAGCTGCCTATGCATGTCATATGCCTCCTTCTTCTTTTTGACTAGGGCCTCAATCTCCCGAGTCATCCAAGGTTCCCTACTTCTACCAGCCTTGCCCTTCACTTTATAAGGAATGTGCTTACCCTGAACCCTGGTTAACACACTTTTGAAAGCCTCCCACTTACCAGACGTCCCTTTGCCTGCCAAAAACTCTCCCAATCAACTTCTGAAAGTTCCTGTCTAATACCATCAAAATTGGCCTTTCCCCAATTTAGAATTTTAACTTTTGGGCCAGACCTATCATTCTCCATAGCTATCTTAAAACTAATGGAATTATGATCACTGGTCCCAAAGTGATCCCTCACTAACACTTCTGTCACCTGCCCTTCCTTATTTCCCAAGAGGAGGTCAAGTTTTGCCCCCTCTCTAGTCGGGCCATCCACATACTGAATGAGAAATTCCTCCTGAATACACTCAACAAATTTCTCTCCATCCAAGCCCCTAATGCTATGGCTGTCCCAGTCAATGTTGGGAAAGTTAAAGTCCCCTACTATTACCACCCTATTTTTCTTGCAGCTGTCTGTAATCTCCTTCCATATTTGCTCCTCAATTTCCCGTTGACTATTTGGGGGTCTGTAGTACAATCCTATCAAGGTGATCTCTCCCTTCTTATTTTTCAGTTCTACCCATATCGACTCCGTGGGCGAACCCTCGGATATATCCTCTCTCACTACTGCTGTGATGTTCTCCCTAATCAAGAACGCAACTCCCCCTCCTCTCTTACCTCCTGCTCTATCTTTCCTATAGCATCTGTACCCTGGAATATTTAGCTGCCAGTCCTGCCCCTCCCTTAGCCATGTTTCAGTAATAGCTATAACATCCCAGTCCCATGTACCCATCCATGCCCTGAGTTCATCTGCCTTGCCCATCAGACTTCTTGCATTGAAATAAATGCAGTTTAATCTAGACTTCCCTTGGTCTTTGCCCTGCTTTCTCAGACCATCTGTCCGGTCATGTTCTGTACACTCTCCCTTACTGCCTTTTGTTTCTGTCACCACTTTACTTCCCACTGACTTCCTGCATCGGTTCCCATCCCCCTGCCACATTAGTTTAAACCCTCCCCAACAGCACTAGCAAACACTCCCCCTAGGACATTGGTTCCAGTCCTGCCCAGATGCAGACCGTCCAATTTGTACTGGTCCCACCTCCCCCAGAACCGGTTCCAATGTCCCAGGAATTTGAATCCCTCCCTCTTGCATCATCTCTCAAGCCACGTATTCATCCCAGCTATCCTGTCATTCCTACTCTGACTAGCCCGTGGCACTGGTAGCAATCCTGAGATTACTACCTTTGAGGTCCTACTTTTTAGTTTAACTCCTAACTCCCTAAATTCAGCTTGTAGGACCTCATCCTGTTTTTTACCTATATCGTTGGTACCTATATGCACCACGACAACTGGCTGTTCACCCTCCCCCTCCAGAATGTTCTGCAGCCGCTCCGAGACATCCCTGACCCTTGCACCAGGGAGGCAACATACCATCCTGGAGTCTTGGTTGCGTCCGCAGAAACGCCTGTCTATTCCCTTTACAATCGAGTCCCCTATCACTATAGCTCTGCCACTCTTTTTCCTGCCCTCCTGTGCAGCAGAGCCAGCCATGGTGCCATGAACCTGGCCGCTGCCACCTTCCCCTGGTGAGCCATCTCCCCCAACAGTATCCAAAACGGTATACCTGTTTGAGAGGGGGATGGCCACAGGGGACCACTGCACTACCTGCCTGCACCTCTTACTCTTCCTGGTGGTCACCCATTCACTTCCTGCCTGTACTCCCTTTACCTGCGGTGTGACCAACTCGCTAAACGTGCTATCCACGAGTTTCTCTGCATCGCGGATGCTCCACAGTGAGTCCACCCGCAGCTCCAGCTCCGAGATACGATCGGTCAGTAGCTGCAGGTGGACACACTTCCTGCACACATGGTCGGCAGGGTCACTGGTAGTGTCCATGACTTCCCACATCTTGCAGGAGGGGCATATCACGGGTGCGAGGTCTGCTGCCATGACTTGCCTTAGCTTCGTTCCCCTTTTAAATTACGTTGAAATTAGAAAATGTTAACTATACTAGGGACCTAGGTTCGCTAAAAAAAAACACTACCTGCTATAAAAGCTGCTTAGTTTCCCAGCTCTTAGTTTAAACCAATGCCCTAATTTAGAGGAAAAAAAACCCAGTAATACTCACCAACCAATCACTTACCTGCTGTCCTGTGACGTCACTCCTTGGTTTTCTGTTATTGTTTTTGATCCGTTCATGTCCGCCGCCACTCTGGTCTCGGGCCTCGGGCCGCCGCTCTTTTATCCCCGCTCTCGGTCTCTCTCCTCTGCTCCCGTTCAGGTCCGCCGCCACTCTGGTCTCGGGCCTCGGGCCGCCGCTCTTTTATCCCCGCTCTCTGTCTCTCTCCTCTGCTCCCGTTCAGGTCCGCCGCCACTCTGGTCTCGGGCCTCGGGCCGCCGCTCTTTTATCCCCGCTCTCTGTCTCTCTCCTCTGCTCCCGTTCAGGTCCGCCGCCACTCTGGTCTCGGGCCTCGGGCCGCCGCTCTTTTATCCCCGCTCTCGGTCTCTCTCCTCTGCTCCCGTTCAGGTCCGCCGCCGCTCTGGTCTCGGGCCTCGGGCCGCCGCTCTTTTATCCCCGCTCTCGGTCTCTCTCCTCTGCTCCCGTTCAGGTCCGCCGCCACTCTGGTCTCGGGCCTCGGGCCGCCGCTCTTTTATCCCCGCTCTTGGTCTCTCTCCTCTGCTCCCGTTCAGGTCCGCCGCCGCTCTGGTCTCGGGCCTCGGGCCGCCGCTCTTTTATCCCCGCTCTCGGTCTCTCTCCTCTGCTCCCGTTCAGGTCCGCCGCCACTCTGGTCTCGGGCCTCGGGCCGCCGCTCTTTTATCCCCGCTCTCTGTCTCTCTCCTCTGCTCCCGTTCAGGTCCGCCGCCGCTCTGGTCTCGGGCCTCGGGCCGCCGCTCTTTTATCCCCGCTCTCTGTCTCTCTCCTCTACTCCCGTTCAGGTCCGCCGCCGCTCTGGTCTCGGGCCTCGGGCCGCCGCTCTTTTATCCCCGCTCTCGGTCTCTCTCCTCTGCTCCCGTTCAGGTCCGCCGCCGCTCAGGTCTCGGGCCTCGGGCCGCCGCTCTTTTATCCCCGCTCTCGGTCTCTCTCCTCTGCTCCCGTTCAGGTCCGCCGCCGCTCAGGTCTCGGGCCTCGGGCCGCCGCTCTTTTATCCCCGCTCTCGGTCTCTCTCCTCTGCTCCCGTTCAGGTCCGCCGCCGCTCTGGTCTCGGGCCTCGGGCCGCCGCTCTTTTATCCCCGCTCTCGGTCTCTCTCCTCTGCTCCCGTTCAGGTCCGCCGCCGCTCTGGTCTCGGGCCTCGGGCCGCCGCTCTTTTATCCCCGCTCTCTGTCTCTCTCCTCTGCTCCCGATCAGGTGTGGTGTGTGTGTGTTTGGGTGTAGTGTGTGTGTGTTTGGGTGTAGTGTGTGTGTGTTTGGGTGTAGTGTGTGTGTGTTTGGGTGTATTGTGTGTGTGTGTTTGGGTGTATTTTGTGTGTGTGTTTGGGTGTATTTTGTGTGTGTGTGTTTGGGTGTATTGTGTGTGTGTGTGTGTTTGGGTGTAGTGTGTTTGGGTGTAGTGTGTGTTTGGGTGTAGTGTGTGTGTGTTTGGGTGTAGTGTGTGTGTGTTTGGGTGTAGTGTGTGTGTGTTTGGGTGTATTTTGTGTGTGTGTTTGGGTGTATTTTGTGTGTGTGTGTTTGGGTGTATTGTGTGTGTGTGTGTGTGTTTGGGTGTAGTGTGTTTGGGTGTATTGTGTTTGGGTGTATTGTGTGTGTGTGTTTGGGTGTATTGTGTGTGTGTGTTTTGGGTGTATTTTGTGTGTGTGTGTTTGGGTGTTATGTGTGTGTGTGTGTGTGTGTGTGTTTGGGTGTAGTGTGTGTGTTTGGGTGTAGTGTGTGTGTGTGTGTGTTTGGGTGTAGTGTGTGTGTTTGGGTGTAGTGTGTGTGTTTGGGTGTAGTGTGTGTGTTTGGGTGTAGTGTGTGTGTTTGGGTGTAGTGTGTGTGTTTGGGTGTATGTGTGTGTTTGGGTGTTGTGTGTGTGTGTGTTTGGGTGTATTGTGTGTGTGTGTGTTTGGGTGTGTGTGTGTCTGTGTTTGGGTGTATTGTGTGTGTGTGTTTGGGTGTAGTGTGTGTGTGTGTGTCTTTGGGTGTTGTGTGTGTGTGTGTGTTTGGGTGTTGTGTGTGTGTGTGTGTTTGGGTGTATTGTGTGTGTGTGTTTGGGTGTATTGTGTGTGTGTTTGGGTGTATTGTGTGTTTGGGTGTATTGTGTGTGTGTGTGTGTGTTTGGGTGTATTGTGTGTGTGTGTGTGTGTTTGGGTGTAGTGTGTGTGTGTGAGTGTTTAGGTGTAGTGTGTGTGTGTGTTTGGGTGTTGTGTGTGTGTGTGTGTTTGGGTGTATGTGTGTGTTTGGGTGTATTGTGTGTGTGTGTGTTTGGGTGTGTGTGTGTCTGTGTTTGGGTGTATTGTGTGTGTGTGTTTGGGTGTAGTGTGTGTGTGTGTGTCTTTGGGTGTTGTGTGTGTGTGTGTGTTTGGGTGTTGTGTGTGTGTGTGTGTTTGGGTGTATTGTGTGTGTGTGTTTGGGTGTATTGTGTGTGTGTTTGGGTGTATTGTGTGTTTGGGTGTATTGTGTGTGTGTGTGTGTGTTTGGGTGTATTGTGTGTGTGTGTGTGTGTTTGGGTGTAGTGTGTGTGTGTGAGTGTTTAGGTGTAGTGTGTGTGTGTGTGTGTTTGGGTGTTGTGTGTGTGTGTGTGTTTGGGTGTATTGTGTGTTTGGGTGTATTGTGTGTGTGTATGTGTGTTTGGGTGCTGTGTGTGGGTGTGTGTGTGTTTGGGTGTATTGTGTGTGTGTGTGTGTTTGGGTGTAGTGTGTGTGTGTGTGTGTGTTTGGGTGTATTGTGTGGTGTGTTTGGGTGTATTGTGTGTGTGTGTTTGGGTGTATTGTGTGTGTGTGTTTGGGTGTAGTATGTGTGTGTGTTTGGGTGTAGTGTGTGTGTGTTTGGGTGTAGTGTGTGTGTGTTTGGGTGTAGTGTGTGTGTGTGTGTTTGGGTGTAGTGTGTGTGTGTGTGTGTTTGGGTGTATTGTGTGTGTGTGTTTGGGTGTATTGTGTGTGTGTTTGGGTGTAGTGTGTGTGTGTTTGGGTGTAGTGTGTGTGTGTGTGTTTGGGTGTATTGTGTGTGTGTTTGGGTGTATTGTGTGTGTGTTTGGGTGTAGTGTGTGTGTGTTTGGGTGTAGTGTGTGTGTGTGTGTTTGGGTGTAGTGTGTGTGTGTGTGTGTTTGGGTGTATTGTGTGTGTGTGTTTGGGTGTATTGTGTGTGTGTGTTTGGGTGTATTGTGTGTGTGTGTTTGGGTGTAGTGTGTGTGTGTTTGGGTGTAGTGTGCGTGTGTTTGGGTGGTGTGTGTGTGTGTTTGGGTGTATTGTGTTTGGGTGTATTGTGTTTGGGTGTATTGTGTGTGTGTGTTTGGGTGTATTGTGTGTGTGTGTTTGGGTGTATTTTGTGTGTGTGTGTGTGTGTGTGTGTTTGGGTGTAGTGTGTGTGTTTGGGTGTAGTGTGTGTGTGTGTGTGTGTTTGGGTGTAGTGTGTGTGTTTGGGTGTAGTGTGTGTGTTTGGGTGTAGTGTGTGTGTTTGGGTGTAGTGTGTGTGTTTGGGTGTAGTGTGTGTGTTTGGGTGTAGTGTGTGTGTTTGGGTGTATGTGTGTGTTTGGGTGTTGTGTGTGTGTGTGTGTTTGGGTGTATTGTGTGTGTGTGTGTTTGGGTGTGTGTGTGTCTGTGTTTGGGTGTATTGTGTGTGTGTGTTTGGGTGTAGTGTGTGTGTGTGTGTCTTTGGGTGTTGTGTGTGTGTGTGTGTTTGGGTGTTGTGTGTGTGTGTGTGTTTGGGTGTATTGTGTGTGTGTGTTTGGGTGTATTGTGTGTGTGTTTGGGTGTATTGTGTGTTTGGGTGTATTGTGTGTGTGTGTGTGTGTTTGGGTGTATTGTGTGTGTGTGTGTGTGTTTGGGTGTATTGTGTGTGTGTGTGTGTGTTTGGGTGTATTGTGTGTGTGTGTGTGTGTTTGGGTGTAGTGTGTGTGTGTGTGTGTTTGGGTGTATGTGTGTGTTTGGGTGTATTGTGTGTGTGTGTGTTTGGGTGTGTGTGTGTCTGTGTTTGGGTGTATTGTGTGTGTGTGTTTGGGTGTAGTGTGTGTGTGTGTGTCTTTGGGTGTTGTGTGTGTGTGTGTGTGTTTGGGTGTTGTGTGTGTGTGTGTGTTTGGGTGTATTGTGTGTGTGTGTTTGGGTGTATTGTGTGTGTGTTTGGGTGTATTGTGTGTTTGGGTGTATTGTGTGTGTGTGTGTGTGTTTGGGTGTATTGTGTGTGTGTGTGTGTGTTTGGGTGTAGTGTGTGTGTGTGAGTGTTTAGGTGTAGTGTGTGTGTGTGTGTGTTTGGGTGTTGTGTGTGTGTGTGTGTTTGGGTGTATTGTGTGTTTGGGTGTATTGTGTGTGTGTATGTGTGTTTGGGTGCTGTGTGTGGGTGTGTGTGTGTTTGGGTGTATTGTGTGTGTGTGTGTGTTTGGGTGTAGTGTGTGTGTGTGTGTGTGTTTGGGTGTATTGTGTGTGTGTGTTTGGGTGTATTGTGTGTGTGTGTTTGGGTGTATTGTGTGTGTGTGTTTGGGTGTAGTATGTGTGTGTGTTTGGGTGTAGTGTGTGTGTGTTTGGGTGTAGTGTGTGTGTGTTTGGGTGTAGTGTGTGTGTGTTTGGGTGTAGTGTGTGTGTGTGTGTTTGGGTGTAGTGTGTGTGTGTGTGTTTGGGTGTATTGTGTGTGTGTGTTTGGGTGTATTGTGTGTGTGTTTGGGTGTAGTGTGTGTGTGTGTGTTTGGGTGTATTGTGTGTGTGTTTGGGTGTAGTGTGTGTGTGTTTGGGTGTAGTGTGTGTGTGTGTGTTTGGGTGTAGTGTGTGTGTGTGTGTGTTTGGGTGTATTGTGTGTGTGTGTTTGGGTGTATTGTGTGTGTGTGTTTGGGTGTAGTGTGTGTGTGTTTGGGTGTAGTGTGCGTGTGTTTGGGTGTAGTGTGTGTGTGTGTTTGGGTGTATTGTGTTTGGGTGTATTGTGTTTGGGTGTATTGTGTGTGTGTGTTTGGGTGTATTGTGTGTGTGTGTTTGGGTGTATTGTGTGTGTGTGTTTGGGTGTATTGTGTGTGTGTGTTTGGGTGTATTGTGTGTGTGTGTGTGTTTGGGTGTATTGTGTGTGTGTGTTTGGGTGTATTGTGTGTGTGTGTTTGGGTGTATTGTGTGTGTGTGTGTGTTTGGGTGTATTGTGTGTGTGTGTTTGGGTGTATTGTGTGTGTGTGTTTGGGTGTATTGTGTGTGTGTTTGGGTGTATGTTTGGGTGTATTGTGTGTGTGTGTGTGTGTGTGTTTGGGTGTAGTGTGTGTGTGTGTGTGTTTAGGTGTAGTGTGTGTGTGTGTGTGTGTGTGTTTGGGTGTTGTGTGTGTGTGTGTGTGTTTGGGTGTATTGTGTGTGTGTGTGTGTTTGGGTGTATTGTGTGTGTGTGTGTTTGGGTGTAGTGTATTGTGTGTGTGTGTGTGTGTTTGGGTGTAGTGTATTGTGTGTGTGTGTGTGTGTGTGTGTGTGTGTTTGGGTGTAGTGTATTGTGTGTGTTTGGGTGTAGTGTATTGTGTGTGTTTGGGTGTAGTGTATTGTGTGTGTGTGTGTGTTTGGGTGTAGTGTATTGTGTGTGTGTGTGTTTGGGTGTAGTGTATTGTGTGTGTGTGTTTGGGTGTAGTGTATTGTGTGTGTGTGTGTGTTTGGGTGTATT
Source organism: Heptranchias perlo (assembly GCF_035084215.1). Classification (NCBI taxonomy): domain Eukaryota; kingdom Metazoa; phylum Chordata; class Chondrichthyes; order Hexanchiformes; family Hexanchidae; genus Heptranchias; species Heptranchias perlo. Next base: position 74,076 of record NW_027139575.1, on the reverse strand, counting down.
GTGTGTGTGTGTGTGTTTGGGTGTATTGTGTGTGTGTGTGTGTTTGGGTGTATTGTGTGTGTGTTTGGGTGTATTGTGTGTGTGGTTGGGTGTATTGTGTGTGTGTTTGGGTGTATTGTATTGTGTGTGTGTGTGTGTGTGTTTGTGTGTGTGTGTGTGTGTTTGGGTGTTTGTGTGTGTTTGGGTGTATTGTGTGTGTGTGTTTGGATGTATTGTGTGTGTGTGTGTGTTTGGGTGTATTGTGTGTGTGTGTGTGTTTGGGTGTAGTGTGTGTGTGTGTGTTTGGGTGTAGTGTGTGTGTGTGTGTTTGGGTGTAGTGTGTGTGTGTGTTTGGGTGTAGTGCGTGTGTGTGTTTGGGTGTAGTGTGTGTGTGTGTTTGGGTGTAGTGTGTGTGTGGGTGTAGTGTAGTGTTTGTGTGTGTTTGGGTGTAGTGTATTTGTGTGTGTGTGTTTGGGTGTGTGTGTGTTTGGGTGTAGTGTATTTGTGTGTGTGTGTGTTTGGGTGTAGTGTATTGTGTGTGTGTGTTTGGGTGTAGTGTATTGTGTGTGTGTGTGTGTTTGGGTGTAGTGTATTGTGTGTGTGTGTGTGTTTGGGTGTAGTGTATTGTGTGTGTGTGTGTGTGTGTTTGGGTGTAGTGCAGTGTGTGTGTGTGTGTGTTTGGGTGCAGTGTATTGTGTGCGTGTGTGTGTTTGGGTGTAGTGTATTGTGTGTGTGTGTGTGTGTGTGTGTTTGGGTGTAGTGTATTGTGTGTGTGTGTGTGTTTGGGTGTAGTGTAGTGTGTGTGTGTTTGGGTGTAGTGTATTTGTGTGTGTGTGTGTTTGGGTGTAGTGTATTTGTGTGTGTGTGTGTTTGGGTGTAGTGTATTTGTGTGTGTGTGTGTTTGGGTGTAGTGTATTTGTGTGTGTGTGTGTTTGGGTGTAGTGTATTGTGTGTGTGTGTGTGTTTGGGTGTAGTGTATTGTGTGTGTGTGTGTGTGTTTGGGTGCAGTGTATTTGTGTGTGTGTGTGTTTGGGTGTAGTGTATTGTGTGTGTGTGTGTGTGTTTGGGTGTAGTGTATTGTGTGTGTGTGTGTGTGTGTGTGTGTGTGTGTTTGGGTGTAGTGTATTGTGTGTGTTTGGGTGTAGTGTATTGTGTGTGTTTGGGTGTAGTGTATTGTGTGTGTGTGTGTTTGGGTGTAGTGTATTGTGTGTGTGTGTTTGGGTGTAGTGTATTGTGTGTGTGTGTGTGTTTGGGTGTATTGTGTGTGTGTGTGTGTTTGGGTGTATTGTGTGTGTGTGTGTTTGGGTGTATTGTGTGTGTGTTTGGGTGTATTGTGTGTGTGGTTGGGTGTATTGTGTGTGTGTTTGGGTGTATTGTATTGTGTGTGTGTGTGTGTGTGTTTGTGTGTGTGTGTGTGTGTGTGTTTGGGTGTTTGTGTGTGTTTGGGTGTATTGTGTGTGTGTTTGGATGTATTGTGTGTGTGTGTGTGTTTGGGTGTAGTGTGTGTGTGTGTGTTTGGGTGTAGTGTGTGTGTGTGTTTGGGTGTAGTGTGTGTGTGTGTTTGGGTGTAGTGTGTGTGTGTGTTTGGGTGTAGTGTGTGTGTGTGTTTGGGTGTAGTGTGTGTGTGGGTGTAGTGTAGTGTTTGTGTGTGTTTGGGTGTAGTGTATTTGTGTGTGTGTGTTTGGGTGTTTGGGTGTGTGTGTGTTTGGGTGTTTGGGTGTGTGTGTGTTTGGGTGTAGTGTATTAGTGTGTGTGTGTGTTTGGGTGTAGTGTGTGTGTGGGTGTAGTGTAGTGTTTGTGTGTGTTTGGGTGTAGTGTATTTGTGTGTGTGTGTTTGGGTGTGTGTGTGTTTGGGTGTAGTGTATTTGTGTGTGTGTGTGTTTGGGTGTAGTGTATTGTGTGTGTGTGTTTGGGTGTAGTGTATTGTGTGTGTGTGTGTGTTTGGGTGTAGTGTATTGTGTGTGTGTGTGTGTGTTTGGGTGTAGTGTATTGTGTGTGTGTGTGTGTGTGTGTTTGGGTGTAGTGCAGTGTGTGTGTGTGTGTGTTTGGGTGCAGTGTATTGTGTGCGTGTGTGTGTTTGGGTGTAGTGTATTGTGTGTGTGTGTGTGTGTGTGTGTGTGTGTGTGTGTGTTTGGGTGTAGTGTAGTGTGTGTGTGTTTGGGTGTAGTGTATTTGTGTGTGTGTGTGTTTGGGTGTAGTGTATTTGTGTGTGTGTGTGTTTGGGTGTAGTGTATTTGTGTGTGTGTGTGTTTGGGTGTAGTGTATTTGTGTGTGTGTGTGTTTGGGTGTAGTGTATTGTGTGTGTGTGTGTGTTTGGGTGTAGTGTATTGTGTGTGTGTGTGTGTTTGGGTGCAGTGTATTTGTGTGTGTGTGTGTTTGGGTGTAGTGTATTGTGTGTGTGTGTGTGTGTGTTTGGGTGTAGTGTATTGTGTGTGTGTGTGTGTGTGTGTGTGTGTGTGTTTGGGTGTAGTGTATTGTGTGTGTTTGGGTGTAGTGTATTGTGTGTGTTTGGGTGTAGTGTATTGTGTGTGTGTGTGTTTGGGTGTAGTGTATTGTGTGTGTGTGTTTGGGTGTAGTGTATTGTGTGTGTGTGTGTTTGGGTGTATTGTGTGTGTGTGTGTGTTTGGGTGTATTGTGTGTGTGTGTGTGTTTGGGTGTATTGTGTGTGTGTGTGTTTGGGTGTATTGTGTGTGTGTTTGGGTGTATTGTGTGTGTGGTTGGGTGTATTGTGTGTGTGTTTGGGTGTATTGTATTGTGTGTGTGTGTGTGTGTGTTTGTGTGTGTGTGTGTGTGTGTGTTTGTGTGTTTGTGTGTGTTTGGGTGTATTGTGTGTGTGTTTGGATGTATTGTGTGTGTGTGTGTGTTTGGGTGTATTGTGTGTGTGTGTGTGTGTTTGGGTGTAGTGTGTGTGTGTGTGTTTGGGTGTAGTGTGTGTGTGTGTTTGGGTGTAGTGTGTGTGTGTGTTTGGGTGTAGTGTGTGTGTGTGTTTGGGTGTAGTGTGTGTGTGTGTTTGGGTGTAGTGTGTGTGTGGGTGTAGTGTAGTGTTTGTGTGTGTTTGGGTGTAGTGTATTTGTGTGTGTGTGTTTGGGTGTTTGGGTGTGTGTGTGTTTGGGTGTTTGGGTGTGTGTGTGTTTGGGTGTAGTGTATTTGTGTGTGTGTGTGTTTGGGTGTAGTGTATTGTGTGTGTGTGTTTGGGTGTAGTGTATTGTGTGTGTGTGTGTGTTTGGGTGTAGTGTATTGTGTGTGTGTGTGTTTGGGTGTAGTGTATTGTGTGTGTGTGTGTGTGTGTTTGGGTGTAGTGTAGTGTGTGTGTGTGTGTGTGTGTTTGGGTGCAGTGTATTGTGTGCGTGTGTGTGTTTGGGTGTAGTGTATTGTGTGTGTGTGTGTGTGTGTGTGTGTGTGTGTGTGTTTGGGTGTAGTGTATTGTGTGTGTGTGTGTGTGTTTGGGTGTAGTGTAGTGTGTGTGTGTTTGGGTGTAGTGTATTTGTGTGTGTGTGTGTTTGGGTGTAGTTTATTTGTGTGTGTGTGTGTTTGGGTGTAGTGTATTTGTGTGTGTGTGTGTTTGGGTGTAGTGTATTGTGTGTGTGTGTGTGTTTGGGTGTAGTGTATTGTGTGTGTGTGTGTGTTTGGGTGTAGTGTATTGTGTGTGTGTGTGTGTTTGGGTGCAGTGTATTTGTGTGTGTGTGTGTTTGGGTGTAGTGTATTGTGTGTGTGTGTTTGGGTGTAGTGTAGTGTGTGTGTGTGTGTGTGTGTGTTTGGGTGCAGTGTATTGTGTGTGTGTGTGTGTGTTTGGGTGTAGTGTATTGTGTGTGTGTGTGTGTGTTTGGGTGTAGTGTATTGTGTGTGTGTGTGTGTTTGGGTGTAGTGTATTGTGTGTGTGTGTGTGTTTGGGTGTAGTGTAGTGTGTGTGTGTGTTTGGGTGTAGTGTATTTGTGTGTGTGTGTGTTTGGGTGTAGTGTATTTGTGTGTGTGTGTGTGTTTGGGTGTAGTGTATTGTGTGTGTGTGTGTGTGTTTGGGTGTAGTGTATTGTGTGTGTGTGTTTGGGTGTAGTGCATTGTGTGTGTGTGTGTGTGTGTTTGGGTGTTGTGTGTGTGTGTGTGTGTGTGTGTTTGGGTGTAGTGTATTGTGTGTGTGTGTGTTTGGGTGCAGTGTATTGTGTGTGTGTGTGTTTGGGTGTAGTGTAGTGTATTGTGTGTGTGTGTGTGTGTTTGGGTGTATTGTGTGTGTTTGGGTGTATTGTGTGTGTGTGTGTGTTTGGGTGTATTGTGTGTGTGTGTGTGTGTTTGGGTGTATTGTGTGTGTGTGTGTGTGTGTTTTTGTGTATTGTGTGTGTGTGTGTGTGTTTGGGTGTATTGTGTTTGGGTGTATTGTGTGTGTGTGTTTGGGTGTGCTTGGGTGTGTTTGGGTGTGTTTGGGTGTTTGTGTGCGTTTGGGTGTATTGTGTGTGTGTGTTTGGGTGTATTGTGTTTGTATGTGTGTGTGTGTGTGTGTGTTTGGGTGTAGTGTATTGTGTGTGTGTGTGTGTTTGGGTGTAGTGTATTGTGTGTGTGTGTGTGCTGTGTGTGTGTTTGGGTGTAGTGTAGTGTGTGTGTGTGTTTGGGTGTAGTGTATTTGTGTGTGTGTGTGTTTGGGTGTAGTGTATTTGTGTGTGTGTGTGTGTGTTTGGGTGTAGTGTATTGTGTGTGTGTGTGTGTGTGTTTGGGTGTAGTGTATTGTGTGTGTGTGTTTGGGTGTAGTGCATTGTGTGTGTGTGTGTGTGTGTTTGGGTGTTGTGTGTGTGTGTGTGTGTGTGTGTGTTTGGGTGTAGTGTATTGTGTGTGTGTGTTTGGGTGTAGTGTATTGTGTGTGTGTGTGTTTGGGTGCAGTGTATTGTGTGTGTGTGTGTTTGGGTGTAGTGTAGTGTATTGTGTGTGTGTGTGTGTGTTTGGGTGTATTGTGTGTGTTTGGGTGTATTGTGTGTGTGTGTGTGTTTGGGTGTATTGTGTGTGTGTGTGTGTGTTTGGGTGTATTGTGTGTGTGTGTGTGTGTGTGTTTTTGTGTATTGTGTGTGTGTGTGTGTGTGTTTGGGTGTATTGTGTTTGGGTGTATTGTGTGTGTGTGTTTGGGTGTGCTTGGGTGTGTTTGGGTGTGTTTGGGTGTTTGTGTGTGTTTGGGTGTATTGTGTGTGTGTGTTTGGGTGTATTGTGTTTGTATGTGTGTGTGTGTGTGTGTGTTTGGGTGTATTGTGTGTTTGGGTGTATTGTGTGTGTGTGTGTTTGGGTGTGGTGCGTGTGCGTGCGTGTTTGGGTGTGTGTGTGTGTGCGTGTTTAGGGGTGTGTGTGGGTGTGTGCGTGCGTGTTTGGAGGTGTGCGTGAGTGTGTGTGTGTTTGGGGGTGTGTGTGTGTTTGGGTGTATTGTGTGTGTGTTTGGTTGTATTGTGAGTGTTTGGGTGTGTGTGTCTGGGCGTATTGTATGTGTGTGCTTGGGTGTGTGTGTTTGTGTATATGGGTGTAATGTGTGTTTGGGTGTATTGTGTTTGGGTGTGGTGTGTGTGTGTTTGGGTGTATTGTGTGTGTGTTTGGGTGTATTTTGGGGTGTGTGTGTTTGGGTGTATTGTGTGTGTATGGGTGTATTGTATGTGTGTGTTTGTGTATATAGGTGTATTGTGTTTGGGTGTGGTGTGTGTTGTGTGTGTGTATTTGCTGTGTTGTGTGTGTGTATTTGGTGTGTTGTGTGTGTGTATTTGGTGTGTAGTGGGTGTGTGTATTTGGTGTGTAGTGTGTATTTGGTGTGTGTGTGTATTTGGTGTGTGTGTATTTGGTGTGTGTGTGTATTTGGTGTGTGTGTGTATTTGGTGTGTAGTGTGTATTTGGTGTGTGTGTGTATTTGGTGTGGTGTGTGTGTGTATTTGGTGTGTTGTGTGTGTGTATTTGGTGTGTAGTGTGTGTGTGTATTTGGTGTGTTGTGTGTGTGTATTTGGTGTGTTGTGTGTGTGTATTTGGTGTGTAGTGGGTGTGTGTATTTGGTGTGTAGTGTGTATTTGGTGTGTGTGTGTATTTGGTGTGTGTGTATTTGGTGTGTGTGTGTATTTGGTGTGTGTGTGTATTTGGTGTGTAGTGTGTATTTGGTGTGTGTGTGTATTTGGTGTGTGTGTGTATTTGGTGTGTGTGTGTATGTATTTGGTGTGTTGTGTGTGTGTGTATTTGGTGTGTAGTGTGTGTGTGTGTATTTGGTGTGTAGTGGGTGTGTGTGTATTTGGTGTGTAGTGTGTGTGTGTATTTGGTGTGTAGTGTGTGTGTGTATTTGGTGTGTAGTGTGTGTGTGTATTTGGTGTGTAGTGTGTGTGTATTTGGTGTGTTGTGTGTGTGTATTTGGTGTGTTGTGTGTGTGTATTTGGTGTGTAGTGTGTGTGTATTTGATGTGTAGTGTGTGTGTGTATTTGGTGTGTTGTGTGTGTGTATTTGGTGTGTAGTGTGTGTGTGTATTTGGTGTGTAGTGTGTGTGTGTATTTGGTGTGTTGTGTATTTGGTGTGTAGTGTGTGTGTGTATTTGGTGTGTAGTGTGTGTGTGTATTTGGTGTGTAGTGTGTGTGTGTATTTGGTGTGTAGTGTGTGTGTATTTGGTGTGGTGTGTGTGTGTATTTGGTGTGTTGTGTGTGTGTATTTGGTGTGTAGTGGGTGTGTGTATTTGGTGTGTAGTGTGTATTTGGTGTGTGTGTGTATTTGGTGTGTGTGTATTTGGTGTGTGTGTGTATTTGGTGTGTGTGTGTATTTGGTGTGTAGTGTGTATTTGGTGTGTGTGTGTATTTGGTGTGTGTGTGTATTTGGTGTGGTGTGTGTGTGTATTTGGTGTGTTGTGTGTGTGTATTTGGTGTGTTGTGTGTGTGTATTTGGTGTGTAGTGTGTGTGTGTATTTGGTGTGTTGTGTGTGTGTATTTGGTGTGTTGTGTGTGTGTATTTGGTGTGTAGTGGGTGTGTGTATTTGGTGTGTAGTGTGTATTTGGTGTGTGTGTGTATTTGGTGTGTGTGTATTTGGTGTGTGTGTGTATTTGGTGTGTGTGTGTATTTGGTGTGTAGTGTGTATTTGGTGTGTGTGTGTATTTGGTGTGTGTGTGTATTTGGTGTGTGTGTGTATGTATTTGGTGTGTTGTGTGTGTGTGTATTTGGTGTGTAGTGTGTGTGTGTGTATTTGGTGTGTAGTGTGTGTGTGTGTATTTGGTGTGTAGTGTGTGTGTGTGTATTTGGTGTGTAGTGGGTGTGTGTATTTGGTGTGTAGTGTGTGTGTGTATTTGGTGTGTAGTGTGTGTGTGTATTTGGTGTGTAGTGTGTGTGTGTATTTGGTGTGTAGTGTGTGTGTATTTGGTGTGTAGTGTGTGTGTATTTGGTGTGTTGTGTGTGTGTATTTGGTGTGTTGTGTGTGTGTATTTGGTGTGTAGTGTGTGTGTATTTGATGTGTAGTGTGTGTGTGTATTTGGTGTGTAGTGTGTGTGTATTTGGTGTGTAGTGTGTGTGTGTATTTGGTGTGTAGTGTGTGTGTATTTGGTGTGGTGTGTGTGTGTGTATTTGGTGTGTGTGTATTTGGTGTGTGTGTATTTGGTGTGTAGTGTGTGGGTGTGTAGTGTGTGGGTGTGTAGTGTGTGGGTGTGTAGTGTGTGTGTGTGTGTAGTGTGTGTGTGTATTTGGTGTGTGTGTATTTGGTGTGTGTGCATTTGGTGTGTGTGTATTTGGTGTGTGTGTATTTGGTGTGTGTGTGTATTTGGTGCGTGTGTGTATTTGGTGTGTAGTGTGTGTGTGTATTTGGTGTGTAGTGTGTGTGTGTATTTGGTGTGTAGTGTGTGTGTGTGTGTGTTTGGTGTGTAGTGTGTGTGTGTGTTTGGTGTGTAGTGTGTGTGTGTGTTTGGTGTGTAGTGTGTGTGTGTATTTGGTGTGAAGTGTGTGTGTGTGTATTTGGTGTGTAGTGTGTGTGTATTTGGTGTGTGTGTATTTGGTGTGTGGTGTGTGTGTATTTGGTGTGTTGTGTTGTGTGTGTGTGTGTATTTAGTGTGTGTGTGTATTTGGTGTGTAGTGTGTGTGTGTATTTGGTGTGTAGTGTGTGTGTGTATTTGGTGTGTAGTGTGTGTGTGTATTTGGTGTGTATTGCGTGTGTGTGTGTATTTGGTGTGTATTGCGTGTGTGTGTGTATTTGGTGTGTATTGCGTGTGTGTGTGTATTTGGTGTGTATTGCGTGTGTGTGTGTATTTGGTGTGTATTGCGTGTGTGTGTGTATTTGGTGTGTATTGCGTGTGTGTGTGTGTATTTGGTGTGTATTGTGTGTGTGTGTATTTGGTGTGTATTGTGTGTGTGTATTTGGTGTGTATTGTGTGTGTGTGTATTTGGTGTGTATTGTGTGTGTGTGTATTTGGTGTGTATTGCGTGTGTGTATTTGGTGTGTATTTGGTGTGTATTTGGTGTGTATTGTGTGTGTGTGTATTTGGTGTGTATTGTGTGTGTGTGTGTATTTGGTGTGTATTGTGTGTGTGTGTATTTGGTGTGTATTGTGTGTGTGTGTGTGTATTTGGTGTGTATTGTGTGTGTGTGTGTATTTGGTGTGTATTGCGTGTGTGTGTGTATTTGGTGTGTATTGTGTGTGTGTATTTGGTGTGTATTGTGTGTGTGTGTGTGTATTTGGTGTGTATTGTGTGTGTGTGTATTTGGTGTGTATTTGGTGTGTATTGTGTGTGTGTGTGTATTTGGTGTGTATTGTGTGTGTGTGTATTTGGTGTGTATTTGGTGTGTATTGTGTGTGTGTGTATTTGGTGTGTATTTGGTGTGTATTGCGTGTGTGTGTGTATTTGGTGTGTATTGTGTGTGTGTGTATTTGGTGTGTATTTGGTGTGTGTGTGTATTTGGTGTGTATTGTGTGTGTGTGTATTTGGTGTGTATTTGGTGTGTATTGCGTGTGTGTGTGTATTTGGTGTGTATTGTGTGTGTGTGTATTTGGTGTGTATTTGGTGTGTGTGTGTATTTGGTGTGTATTGCGTGTGTGTGTGTATTTGGTGTGTATTGTGTGTGTGTGTATTTGGTGTGTATTTGGTGTGTGTGTGTATTTGGTGTGTATTGTGTGTGTGTGTATTTGGTGTGTATTGTGTGTGTGTATTTGGTGTGTATTGTGTGTGTGTGTGTATTTGGTGTGTATTGTGTGTGTGTGTGTATTTGGTGTGTATTGTGTGTGTGTGTGTATTTGGTGTGTATTGTGTGTGTGTGTGTATTTGGTGTGTATTGTGTGTGTGTGTGTATTTGGTGTGTATTGTGTGTGTGTGTATTTGGTGTGTATTTGGTGTGTATTGCGTGTGTGTGTGTAGTGTGTGTCCTGGTCCACTCTGTCCTAGAATGCCCACTGCCGCATCTTACAGCCAGTCAGGTGGCAACACCTCTCCCGTGTGCACGGCCTAACCTCCCACAAATTGACAGTTTCATGCCCCAACTTGTTCCTCTTTGTGGCCCACAATGTCCAGTTCCAGGATGCACTGTGCCCCTGATACCCAATGGTTACTCAGCTAGTTCTCTCCTCATTCTGGGGCGCACATGTCTAAAGCCCCGTCCAGACGTGCCCCACAGTCCGTAGTCAAAAGCAATCTATTCTAGTGATACCGCAGTCGGAGCCCTATGATATAGATTAGTTCTAATTCCACATGTTCTTACAGTTTGTGTAGCTGGACCCAGTTAGCTGGTACTTGAACATCTGGCGGTAATATATACTTCACACAGCTTATCTGCTGCATTACGCTTGAATGGGGATCGTGCTTGATCAGAATTTTATGGAGGCAGATAAAGATAAGGCCAGTTTGTGACATCACTTCCTGTACCCACATCTAAATTAAAGCACTTTATTATAAATAATAGAATCATTTTTTACAGGAACCTATTAGCGTGTCAGTACTGAGCAAAATGTGCTGAGGTAACGATCTTCATTGTGCTGAAGAATGAAAACATTAATTATTGAAACCTTTTCATGCTTGGCTCAGGATTACTGCTGTCTTTAAATGTCCTGGAGTGGACATTAAGTGATGTGATTAAGAAAGGGTTTGGATTTTTTTTTACAAAGCAAGCGAATGGGAAGGGGTTTGGGACATAGGGATTTTGTACATTGGAGTGAGTGGGGGATTATACAGTGGGAGTGAACAGGAAAATATTTGTTCCATTAGGATTATGTACATGGGAGTGAACAGGAGGCAATTTGGGCCATTGGGATTCTATAGAATGGGAGTGAACGGGAGGCAATTTGGGCCATTGGGATTCTATAGAATGGGAGTGAACGGGAGGCAATTTGGGCCATTGGGATTCTATACAGTGGGAGTGACCGGAAAGCAATTTGGGCCATTGGGATTCTATACAATGGGAGTGACCAGGAGGCAATTTGGGCCATTGGGATTTTACAGTGGGAGTGACCGGGAGGCAATTTGGGCCATTGGGATTCTATAGAATGGGAGTGAACGGGAGGCAATTTGGGCCATTGGGATTCTATAGAATGGGAGTGAATGGGAAGCAATTTGGGCCATTGGGATTCTATAGAATGGGAGTGAATGGGAAGCAATTTGGGCCATTGAGAGTTTATACAGTGGGAGTGACCGGGAGGCAATTTGGGCCATTGGGATTCTATACAATAGGAGTGAATGGGAGGCAATTTGGGCCATTGGGATTCTATAGAATGGGAGTGAACGGGAGGCAATTTGGGCCATTGGGATTCTATACAATAGGAGTGAATGGGAGGCAATTTGGGCCATTGAGATTCTATAGAATGGGAGTGAATGGGAGGCAATTTGGGCCATTGGGATTCTATACAGTGGGAGTGACCGGAAAGCAATTTGGGCCATTGGGATTCTATACAATGGGAGTGACCAGGAGGCAATTTGGGCCATTGGGATTTTACAGTGGGAGTGACCGGGAGGCAATTTGGGCCATTGGGATTCTATAGAATGGGAGTGAACGGGAGGCAATTTGGGCCATTGGGATTCTATACAGTGGGAGTGACCGGGAGGCAATTTGGGCCATTGGGATTCTATACAATAGGAGTGAACGGGAGGCAATTTGGGCCATTGGGATTCTATAGAATGGGAGTAAATGGGAAGCAATTTGGGCCATTGGGATTCTATAGAATGGGAGTGAATGGGAAGCAATTTTGGCCATTGGGATTCTATACAATGGGAGTGACCAGGAGGCAATTTGGGCCATTGGGATTCTATAGAATGGGAGTGAACAGGAGGCAATTTGGGCCATTGGGATTCTATAGAATGGGAGTGAACAGGAGGCAATTTGGGCCATTGGGATTCTATACAGTGGGAGTGACCGGAAAGCAATTTGGGCCATTGGGATTCTATACAATGGGAGTGAACGGGAGGCAATTTGGGCCATTGGGATTCTATAGAATGGGAGTGAACGGGAGGCAATTTGGGCCATTGGGATTCTATAGAATGGGAGTGAATGGGAAGCAATTTGGGCCATTGAGATTTTATACAGTGGGAGTGACCGGGAGGCAATTTGGGCCATTGGGATTCTATAGAATGGGAGTGAACGGGAGGCAATTTTGGCCATTGGGATTCTATACAATAGGAGTGACCGGAAAGCAATTTGGGCCATTGGGATTCTATACAATGGGAGTGACCAGGAGGCAATTTGGGCCATTGGGATTTTACAGTGGGAGTGACCGGGAGGCAATTTGGGCCATTGGGATTCTATAGAATGGGAGTAAACGGGAGGCAATTTTGGCCATTGGGATTCTATAGAATGGGAGTAAACGGGAGGCAATTTTGGCCATTGGGATTCTATACAATAGGAGTGAACGGGAGGCAATTTGGGCCATTGAGATTCTATAGAATGGGAGTGAATGGGAGGCAATTTTGGCCATTGGGATTCTATACAGTGGGAGTGACCGGAAAGCAATTTGGGCCATTGGGATTCTATACAATGGGAGTGACCAGGAGGCAATTTGGGCCATTGGGATTTTACAGTGGGAGTGACCGGGAGGCAATTTGGGCCATTGGGATTCTATAGAATGGGAGTGAACGGGAGGCAATTTGGGCCATTGGGATTCTATACAGTGGGAGTGACCGGGAGGCAATTTGGGCCATTGGGATTCTATACAATAGGAGTGAACGGGAGGCAATTTGGGCCATTGGGATTCTATAGAATGGGAGTAAATGGGAAGCAATTTGGGCCATTGGGATTCTATAGAATGGGAGTGAATGGGAAGCAATTTTGGCCATTGGGATTCTATACAATGGGAGTGACCAGGAGGCAATTTGGGCCATTGGGATTCTATAGAATGGGAGTGAACAGGAGGCAATTTGGGCCATTGGGATTCTATAGAATGGGAGTGAACAGGAGGCAATTTGGGCCATTGGGATTCTATACAGTGGGAGTGACCGGAAAGCAATTTGGGCCATTGGGATTCTATACAATGGGAGTGAACGGGAGGCAATTTGGGCCATTGGGATTCTATAGAATGGGAGTGAACGGGAGGCAATTTGGGCCATTGGGATTCTATAGAATGGGAGTGAATGGGAAGCAATTTGGGCCATTGAGATTTTATACAGTGGGAGTGACCGGGAGGCAATTTGGGCCATTGGGATTCTATAGAATGGGAGTGAACGGGAGGCAATTTTGGCCATTGGGATTCTATACAATAGGAGTGACCGGAAAGCAATTTGGGCCATTGGGATTCTATACAATGGGAGTGACCAGGAGGCAATTTGGGCCATTGGGATTTTACAGTGGGAGTGACCGGGAGGCAATTTGGGCCATTGGGATTCTATAGAATGGGAGTAAACGGGAGGCAATTTTGGCCATTGGGATTCTATAGAATGGGAGTAAACGGGAGGCAATTTTGGCCATTGGGATTCTATACAATAGGAGTGAACGGGAGGCAATTTGGGCCATTGGGATTCTATAGAATGGGAGTGAACGGGAGGCAATTTGGGCCATTGGGATTCTATACAATAGGAGTGAATGGGAGGCAATTTGGGCCATTGGGATTCTATAGAATGGGAGTGAACGGGAGGCAATTTGGGCCATTGGGATTCTATACAGTGGGAGTGACCGGAAAGCAATTTGGGCCATTGGGATTCTATACAATGGGAGTGACCAGGAGGCAATTTGGGCCATTGGGATTTTACAGTGGGAGTGAACGGGAGGCAATTTGGGCCTTGGGATTCTATAGAATGGGAGTGAACGGGAGGCAATTTGGGCCATTGGGATTCTATAGAATGGGAGTGAATGGGAAGCAATTTGGGCCATTGGGATTCTATAGAATGGGAGTGAATGGGAAGCAATTTGGGCCATTGAGATTTTATACAGTGGGAGTGACCGGGAGGCAATTTGGGCCATTGGGATTCTATAGAATGGGAGTGAACGGGAGGCAATTTTGGCCATTGGGATTCTATACAATAGGAGTGAATGGGAGGCAATTTGGGCCATTGGGATTCTATACAGTGGGAGTGACCGGGAGGCAATTTGGGCCATTGGGATTCTATAGAATGGGAGTGAACGGGAGGCAATTTGGGCCATTGGGATTCTATACAATAGGAGTGAACGGGAGGCAATTTGGGCCATTGGGATTCTATAGAATGGGAGTGAATGGGAAGCAATTTGGGCCATTGGGATTCTATAGAATGGGAGTGAATGGGAAGCAATTTGGGCCATTGGGATTCTATAGAATGGGAGTGAATGGGAAGCAATTTGGGCCATTGGGATTCTATAGAATGGGAGTGAATGGGAAGCAATTTGGGCCATTGAGATTTTATACAGTGGGAGTGACCGGGAGGCAATTTGGGCCATTGGGATTCTATAGAATGGGAGTGAACGGGAGGCAATTTGGGCCATTGGGATTCTATTGAATGGGAGTGAATGGGAAGCAATTTGGGCCATTGGGATTCTATAGAATGGGAGTGAATGGGAAGCAATTTGGGCCATTGAGATTTTATACAGTGGGAGTGACCGGGAGGCAATTTGGGCCATTGGGATTCTATACAATAGGAGTGAATGGGAGGCAATTTGGGCCATTGGGATTCTATAGAATGGGAGTGAACGGGAGGCAATTTTGGCCATTGGGATTCTATACAATAGGAGTGAATGGGAGGCAATTTGGGCCATTGGGATTCTATAGAATGGGAGTGAACAGGAGGCAATTTGGGCCATTGGGATTCTATACAATAGGAGTGAATGGGAGGCAATTTGGGCCATTGGGATTTTACAGTGGGAGTGACCGGGAGGCAATTTGGGCCATTGGGATTCTATAGAATGGGAGTGAATGGGAGGCAATTTGGGCCATTGGGATTCTATAGAATGGGAGTGAATGGGAAGCAATTTGGGCCATTGGGATTCTATAGAATGGGAGTGAACGGGAAGCAATTTGGGCCATTGGGATTTTACAGTGGGAGTGAATGGGAGGCAATTTGGGCCATTGGGATTCTATAGAATGGGAGTGAACGGGAGGCAATTTGGGCCATTGGGATTTTACAGTGGGAGTGACCGGGAGGCAATTTGGGCCATTGGGATTCTATAGAATGGGAGTGAACGGGAGGCAATTTGGGCCATTGGGATTCTATAGAATGGGAGTGAATGGGAAGCAATTTGGGCCATTGGGATTTTACAGTGGGAGTGACCGGGAGGCAATTTGGGCCATTGGGATTCTATAGAATGGGAGTGAACGGGAGGCAATTTGGGCCATTGGGATTCTATACAGTGGGAGTGACCGGGAGGCAATTTGGGCCATTGGGATTCTATACAATAGGAGTGAACGGGAGGCAATTTGGGCCATTGGGATTCTATAGAATGGGAGTGAATGGGAAGCAATTTGGGCCATTTGGATTCTATAGAATGGGAGTGAACGGGAGGCAATTTGGGCCATTGGGATTCTATAGAATGGGAGTGAACGGGAGGCAATTTGGGCCATTGGGATTCTATAGAATGGGAGTGAATGGGAAGCAATTTGGGCCATTGGGATTCTATAGAATGGGAGTGAACGGGAGGAAATTTGGGCCATTGGGATTCTATAGAATGGGAGTGAACGGGAGGCAATTTGGGCCATTGGGATTCTATAGAATGGGAGTGAATGGGAAGCAATTTGGGCCATTGGGATTCTATAGAATGGGAGTGAACGGGAGGCAATTTGGGCCATTGGGATTCTATAGAATGGGAGTGAACGGGAGGCAATTTGGGCCATTGGGATTCTATACAATAGGAGTGAATGGGAGGCAATTTGGGCCATTGGGATTCTGTACAGTGGGAGTGACCGGAAAGCAATTTGGGCCATTGGGATTCTATAGAATGGGAGTGAATGGGAAGCAATTTGGGCCATTGGGATTTTACAGTGGGAGTGAACGGGAGGCAATTTGGGCCATTGGGAAGAATTTTGGTCATTCAAACTTTGTGCTAAACATATAAGAATGTTTGGCTTTGTTCTACTTTTACCCAGGGCTTAACTGTATACAGTCTGTCTCTTATTACAAGCTGATGGTGATTCGAAAGGGAAGTCCTTTTATGACATTTGTAGCCCTTTCCTGACTTCCAGTCTTTCACCTTTAGTTGCTAAGAACCAGGCAGTGGTTGGGACCGGGGAAGGACTATGGCCTGAGTTCTGAGGTTTGCTGATGAAAGTTCATTGAAAACCTCGATCAGTCGTGTCCCCTTCCCAGGGCGCACTGTGGGGAGAAATGGTTTTCTATTCCTGTTTAAGAAATTTCCAGACCGAAAGAAATTGGGACTGTCCAATTGAAAATGCAACAGATGGCTGAGAAATACAGCTTACATTGCTTTTCTGGAAAACAAATGGGCAGATGTGGTTTCAGCTTGTGTGTATTTGCAGGATCCACTGCTGTCACTCAGGAGCTGTGTAAACACAGCTTCATTTCTGTTGTTAAAAGTGCATTACTCGTGACCTGCTAATAGGTTTCCTGCCAGCAGCTGGTAGAATCGTATAGCACAGAAGGAGGCCATTCGGCCCATTGTGCCTGTGCCAGCTCTTTGAAAGAGTCAGTTAGCCCCGCTCTTTCCCCCTCGCCCTGCAGTTTTATTTCCATTTCAAGAATAAAGTGAAAGCTGTGAATTACGGCCATCTAGGGGACTGGCATCAGCTGTCTGTTTTTTGCAGGTGTCTGTATTTTGTAAATGGACATTGTATTGTTTCAGCCATGTTATACGTCAGTAATCATCAGTTGATGAATTTTATCTGGTAAATACTCACATATTCCTTGGAAAAAAATCTCTGCGCTCCTCCAATTCTGGCCTCTTGCGCATCCCCGATTTTAATCGCTCCTCCATTGGCGGCCGTGCCTTCAGCTGCCTAGGCCCTAAACTCTGGAATTCCCTCCCTAAACCTCTCTGCCTGTCTACCCTTCTCTCCTCCTTTAAGATGCATCTTAAAACCTACCTCTTTGACCAAGCTTTTGATCACCTGTCCTAATATCTCCTTATGTGGCTCGGTGTCAAATTCTGTTTGAAAATCGTTCCAGTGAAGCACCTTGGGACGTTTTACTACGTTAAAGGCACTCTTGTTGTTGTTGTTGTTAAATAGTATTTTTATTTTCATAAAATCAGCAATTAATAAGTGCAATCAATTACCCATTCATACAAATAAAAGGCGTTCATTTGTCATTCATTATTCATCGAGAGTCATTTAAGGAAATAGTCAGTGATTGATGTCTGGACAGTGTGGGCTTTTGACTCCATGTAGCGATCACTTGCATCAGATTCAGCTGCACTAATGTGGGCAGACAATGTGTTGTAGCCCTTGTAACTGGCAAATAACTGGATCTTGGATACAGGGGGCATTGTCCACAAACTGAATGACCGTGGGTTTTTGGCGGTTCATTTTAACTGTTAAACCCAGGAAGTGAAGATTGCACTGGTCATCCAGGCCTTCTTGTTGTGCTCCCAGGTGACTGGAAGGGGGTCTAGGTCCAGATAACAATAACACCTGGGCTTAGCAGCACCAGCCAATGACCAAGGGCTTGGTGATCTCCCTCACAACATTGCAGCAGAGGGCGGCTGCAATGTGGTCCTCGGACGTTTTGTCGATTTTACATTGCTCACCGGTGATGGTGAGGGTCTTATCAGGCAAGGCCCGGATAAAGATGCCAGTCTCACCCATGTTATTGACATTCCTTGGTTCATGTGATTCGACCATGGACGCAAGACGCTGCTACCAGCCACTAACAACATTGGGTTCGACGCTTGCACTCTGGTCCAAGATGACCTGGAAGGAGATGGTGACGGGTGTGGAAGGACTCCAGCCACCTATTGGAGGCCTTGAACGTGGTGATACCGGGCGTACTGGAGGGCTTTCTGTTGAAGGAGTGGAGCGGAGATGGGGGATGGATTGTGACCGAGCATACTGGAACCACTCCCACACCATGGAATTCACTGTGGACAGGTCAGATCTGATTCAGCGACGCTTTCTGGCAGGAGGGCACGGGATTCAAAAGCATCAAGAAGCTCAAATTTACGCTTCAGGATGAAGGAAACTCGCCTTTTTACCACATGTTTACCGCACGGATTTATTAAAGGCAAATCATGTTTAACTAACCTGATAGAGTTTTTTGATGAGGTAACAGAGAGGGTTGATAAGGGCAATGAAGTTGATGTGGTTTATATGGACTTTCAAAAGGTGTTTGATAAAGTGCCGCACGATAGGCTTATCATCAAGATTGTGGCCCATGGAATAAAGGGGCAGTAGCAACATGGATACAGAATTGGCTAAGGAACAGGAAACAGAGAGTAGTGGTGAACGGTTGTTTTTCAGACTGGAGGGAGGTGTACAGTGGTGTTCCCCAGGGGTCAGTGCTGGGACCACTGCTTTTCTTGATAGATATTAATGACTTGGACTCGGGTGTACAGGGCACAATTTCCAAATTTGCAGATGACACAAAACTTGGAAGTGTAGTAAACAGTGAGGAGGATAGTGATAGACTTCAAGAGGTAATAGTCAGGCTGGTGGAATGGGCGGACACGTGACCAGATGAAATTTAACGCAGAAAAATACAAAATTATACATTTCAGTAGAAAGAACAAGGAGACGCAATATAAACTAGAGGGTACAACTCTAAAAGGGGTACAGGAACAGAGAGATCTGGGGGTATATGTGCACAAGTCATTGAAGGTGATAGGGCAGGTTGAGAAAGCAGTTAAAAAAGCATATGAGATCCTGGGCTTTATAAGTAGAGGCATAGAGTACAAAAGTATGGAAGTCATGATGAACCTTTATAAAACGCTGGTTCAACCACAACTGGAGTATTGTGTCCTGTTCTGGGCACTGCATTTCAGGAAAGATGTGAAAGCCTTAGAGAGGGTGCAGAAGAGATTTATGAGTGATTCCAGGGATGAGAGACATTAGTTACGTGGATAGACTGGAGAAGCTGGGGTTGTTCTCCTTGGAACAGAGATGGTTGCGAGGAGATTTGATAGAGGTATTCAAAATCATGGAGGGTCTAGACAGAGTAGATAGAGAGAAACTGTTCCTATTGGTGGAAGGGTCAAGGACCAGAGGACACAGATTTAAGGTGATTGGCAAAGGAACCAAAGGTGACATGAGGGAAAACTTTTTTACACAGTGAGTGGTTAGGATCTGGAATGCACTGCCCGAGGGGGTGGTGAAGGGAGATTCAATCATGGCCTTCAAAAGGGAACTGGATAAGTACTTGAAAGTAAAAAATTTGCATGGCTACGGGGAAAGGGTGGGGGAGTGGGACTAGCTGGATTGCTCTTGCATAGAGCCGGCATGGACTTGATGGGCTGAATGGCCTCCTTCCGTGCTGTAACCTTTCTATGATTCTATGTGAAGGTTTTTATCCACTCACGTACGGTAGCCCCGCTCGAGCTGGTTAATGAGCTTGATTTTTTTGGTCCAGTGATAACTCTCTGTTTAGCAGCCATTTTCTCAAATCTTCCCTGAAAATGACTTAAAACATATGCCTTACATTTCACGGTCATTAAACACGGGGAAACCTAATTGCAAACAGACCCTTGTAATTAGGCACCGGTCACATTGCCCGAGTCCCGTGTTTTAAGGTGAAAAATACACTAGGTAAAAAGGGCTTGTTACATTGAAGGCTGACGGTAGTGTGGAATTTGTGAGTGACTGTGGTTTATCAGTACCTCTTGTATCTTTTATAATGTCAGATATCTGGGACCGTCATGGAGTGTCTGTATTTTATGGATGTCCATCGTTTGCGAGTGTTCCTATGACCAGGTTTCACTATATATCCAATTCCCTTTAGAAAGTTATTATTGAATCTGCTTCCACCGCCCTTTCAGGCCGTGCATTCGAGATTATAACAACTCGACACGTAAAATAATTCTCTTCATCTCATCTCTCTGGTCCTTTTGCCAATTACCCTAAATCTGGTTACCGACCCTCCTGTCAGTTTCTCCTTATTTACTCTATCAAAATACTTCTTGATTTTGAACACGTCTATTAAATCTCCCCTTAACCTTCTTTGCTCTAAGGAGAATTGTTATATAAACAAAATGGCGGCTGACTCAGACAGCGTCACTTCGGCCCTGTTTGTACTGAGACCCCGAGGCCTGGTCACAAATGTATTTCTTCCATGTACAAATAACATAGGGAATGAGATTATAATGAGGGATGTGGCAGCTACTCAGTTGAAATAGAGAGCGTTTATGTAGTTTATAACCCAATGTGCTGATTCCTCGGTGCTCTGAATTTCCCTGTTTACATTTCAGGGATGGTAAAGAGCACTGAAGACGACACTGAAGCAATGTATAAGATTGCATGCAAATATATGAGTAATCTGAGACATGGCATATGGTAAGTGTAACAGGCTTGGGAGGAACAGGTGACTTTGGACCTAAATTGGGCCATGTAGCGTCCGTTGCTTCAGCCATTTTCGACATTAACGCTCAACTCAACACACGGTCTTAACCCCGACCATCTGAACGTGTCATTCAGTGCCTGAAGGACCCCCCCACCAGCACTATTTAAAGGGGCCATACAGGTTAGTTACTGGATTATTGCTTCTGGCTGCTGGAGGAGTTGGAAGTGTTTTTTTGAAGCTCCCTATTCTTATTGAGAGTTCCTAGACTACATTTGAGAGTGCTTTGGCAGGTACTGCCTTAAGGGTTGGAAAGTTACAACCGTGGTTGAACAACATTCCTGCCAGTCATGGGCGGTCTGCTAGGGCTCCTGCTGGGCATTGAGCACGACTGGGAGCAGGCAGAGAGACCACGCCCAGCAGGTCAAGCTGCGAGGAGGCGCAGGTCACTGAGCAGGAGGTCCTACCCAATGAGGGCCTTCAAGGATCAATTCTCTTACTTCAACATGACCGAGGAGGATTGCATCCGATGCCTGAGGTTCACCAAGGAAGCCGTCACCGAGATCTGTCAACTGGTGCGGCCACAACTACAGCCTCAGAGCAGGGTGAGGACAGCATTGCCTGTGGCTGTGAAGATCAGCCTGACACTGAATTTCTACGGCTCAAGATCATTTCAGGCCTCTGCTGGCGACATGTGCAACATCTCGCAGTATGCAGTGCACTGCTGTATAAGGGAGGTCACAGACGCACTGTACGAGATGAGGAACAGGTTCATCACCTTCCCTCTTGACAGAGACAAGCAGAACGAGCGAGCACGGGGATTCGCTTGCATTGCTGGCTTCCCCATGGTGCAGGGTGCCATTGACTGCACGCACATTGCCCTGCGTGCCCCGCACATCAACTCAGCCGTCTTCGTCAAGTGAAAGGGCTTCCACTCCCTCAACGTGCAGCTGGTGTGCGACCACACGTATCGTATCTTGGAGGTCGATGCCCACTACCCTGGGAGCAGTCACAACACCTTCATCATGCAGCAGTCCAATGTGCCAGCTATCTTTCGCCCGACTTGGCAAGTCAAAGGCTGGTTACTGGACGACAAGGGCTATCCCCTCACGACGTGGTTCAGGAATCCACGCACACGTGCACAGCAGGCCTATAATGAGAGCCATGCTGCCACACGCAACACGGTGAAGCAGACCATAGGCCTCCTCAAACAACGCTTCTGTTGCCTGGACCGGTCTGGAGGAGCCCTGCAGTACTCCCCTGAGTGGGTGAGCAGATTCGTGGGGGTCTGCTGCATGCTGCACAACCTCGCCATCATGAGGGACCAGCCTTTGCCACCAATGATAGGAGGAGGAGGAGGAGGAGATGATGGTGATGATGATGATGATGATGATGGCGACGACGACGACGAACCACAATGAACCACACGCCTTGTCTGCAAGTGCTCTGTGTGCTCGCCTGATCTGTGCCCGCTATCAATAATTTGAACTACATCCCCCAACTCACAAACAGTCCTCCACTCCCCACCTTTCTGCTCCCACAAGACAATCAAATCGCCCTCCACATTGGTGTCCCTCTCAACTCATTGCATAAATAAAAACCACCACCAAATGCAAAATCAAAGTCTCATTTATCAATGAATAAATGAAATTATGGAAACATAACAGAACTATTCACCCTTGTGCACTCTCTCAGTGCCTGTTGTTCGTGGGCCTTTACCTTTCCTAGTGCTCCTACAAGGTGCTTCCCCAGTGGCTGGAGCATGGGTGGTGGGAGGCTGCTGGCCTTCAATTGAGGAGCATGCAGATGGCCTTGGAGGACGGCCTCGAGCAGCTCTGGGCCGGGAGGGCCCGGCTTCAGGCTGCACCATCTCGTCCTGGGCTGCAGCAGTCTGGCCTGACTGGCTGATAGGCAACAACAGGGGCACTGGCGGAGTGGCAGGGGTGGGAGCAGGAAGGCTGTCCTGAGAGAGGGCAGCAGGTCTGACTGCCATGGCGCCACTGCTTCTCTCCCGAGGCAGCACCTCAGCAATCCTGGTGATCAGCTGGAGAACGGATTGCTGGAGTGCTGTGACGCCCTGGAAGCCCCGTTCCACAGTAGTCCCTAGACCCATGATAGCAGCAGTCTGAGCTTCCAAAGCTGCCGTCTGAACTTGGATGGCAGATGTTTGTGTTGCAATGGATGCTGTGACATCAGTCATCAGACGCTGCATCATGGTGGGTTCCACAGGTGCGCTGATGGAGGTGACCACCCGTTCCATGTGGGACAGGATGGGCTCCAAGCTCTGCGCAAAGCCCTGTGCAAAGTTGGAGCTGGACTCCTCCATGCCCCTTCTCATTGTGAGCAGGCTTTCTGACAGGGTTTCCAGTGCCCCGAGCATTTGTTGGTGGACGCCCATCAGCCGTCTTCTGTAGCCTGGCCCATTGATGTCCTCATCTGACTCCTCAGCAGCAGAACTAGTGAGCGACCTCGCCCTCCTGTGGTATCCGTTCCCCCTGCCCCGGTTCCTGTGCTCTTGTGCTCGGTGTCTCACCACGTGCAGATCCCTCCTCTAACCTAACCTCTAAAGGACGCGCAGTGTCAGTCTCTGAGCTGGTGGAAGCAAGTGTCAGATCGAGTGTCGGTGTGGCTTCAGTGTCCTCCTCCTCCTCCTCCTCGGGTGTCGTCACATGTTCTTGGGTATCTGCAATGACACAGGGAAGCAGGTTGAGTTGTGGAGTGGGGAGAGGAGAAAGTAAGATGTGTGTGCTGATAGCATGTGCAGCACGTGGGTCAGAAAAGATTGTGGGATGAGGGAGATGTGGAAAAGGAGAAGGAGCATTAGCTATGCAGAGACACCCTTCATCGGGACCTCCAGTGCGGCATGTTGTGACGGCTGCAACGACGGCCCACCCAATGATCCTAAGGACTCTGGGGGGTGAGGATGTGTAAACGTGCCTGTCCATCCTCAGGTCCCTCCTGCTGCTGGCTGTTATACGCCACCTTCTCCTGCAAGACAGAGGACAGTGTGTCAGTGAGTCTCCTGCAAGGTGTGTGGTCGAATAGCTGCCAGTGTGTGTGATGTGTGAGTGGTGGTTGTGTGGCACAATGTGCGGGTGAGATACAGCAAGCCGAGTGCAGCATTGTGTACGGATGGGCAGTGTTTGTTGGTGGGTGGGTGACGGGGTGTGATGCGTGGAATAGTGGTGCAGTTGGTAGAATGTGCCACTTGACACTTGCATTCACTCACCTTGACCACTCGGGTCAAATCATTGAACTTCTTTCGGCACTGAACCCACGTGCGTGGTGCAATGTTCCTAGCGTTGACTTCCTGCGCCACATCCTGCCAATGCCTGCGGAGCTGCGGTCTGGAGGGTCTCCGGCCACCCTGCGGGTACATATTGGCCCTCCTTTAGTCCACGCCTTCCACCAGGGTCTCCAGAGCATCATCAGAGAAGCGTGGAGCCCTCTCTCGTGCCGGTCCTGCTATCCTCGTGGCCATCTTTCCCTTCTCCAAGTAAGCTGTGTACCTGCTATTTGAAATGTGCACCTGAACCTTTAAGAGGTGCAGGCTGCTGATGACGTGCGCTGCGCACACCCCATTTCCAACATCCTCATTCTCCGTGCAGCCTCTCAGCAGCTCGGGTAGCGCTGGCTGCACGGAGATATCATGATAATTAGCAGGCAGCACGAAGTACCCCTACGCAGGGGCCATCGGGCGCGGGGCACTGGAGCATCGCACTACCCCCGCCCGAAAACGACCCTGAATGAAATTTTCCCCTCTGGTTCCCAGAGCTCTCCACCACTGGGCTTTTCCTCATCTCATGTCTGGGTCTGTTGTAGACTAATTGATGGAGATTGATTGCTGTGATTAGTCAACAACTCCATTATCGTTGGATCAGGTGACTACCTGGGTGGTAGAAGGTGAACTAGACGGACGTTTATCCTCTAGATGTATGACATCAAATCTTTAATAAACCCTGCAGGGGTTTTTGACTGTGTGTTTGAACTCATTATTAATACAGGCACGGGATGGCAGCCTTTGTTTATATAGTGGTGTTAAGGTGCCAGCGGAGGCTCAGTTGGTATCATTGTCGCCTCAGAACCAGAAGGCCATGGGTTCAAACCCCACTCCAGGACTTGAACCCACAAACTCTAGGCTGATACTTTAGTGGAGTACTGAGGGAGTGCTGCCCTGTCGGAGGTGCTGTCTTTCGGATGAGATATTAACGCAAGGTTCTGTCTGCCCTCTACGGGTGATCATAAAATATGCCGTGCTCTGTTCCCTGTAAGCTGCACGTGTGTGCGACTGGGCAGCAGTCTGTTGTGGGCCGCGCGTTTAAACATTCCGTCCACCCACCGAGCCAGTGCTCTCGGCCCCTCTCCCATACTGACCAGTCCCCGGGCCTCGCCCTCCCACACTGACTAGTGTCTGGAGCCAAGGACCTTCTCCAGCTCTGCCGCCCCAGGCAGGCTGCTCTGCCTCCGGTGCTCGGGAGTGTCTGGAGATCTGAGTGTCTGATCCCGCGACTCTGGCCGCAGCTGCTGCATCGTTCCCCGTGTTGCGAGGAAATGCAGTCAGCGAGCAGCTGATTGGCTGCGCCCAAACCAGACCAGGAAGTAAAATGAACCCGATGTGTTTGTCAGTGCCAATCACAGACCGGACACCTCCACCCAATCACAGACCGGGCATCTCCACCCGATCACAGACCGGACCTATCCACCCAATCACAGACCGGACACCTCCACCCAATCACAGACCGGGCATCGACACCCAATCACAGACCGGGCATCGACACCCAATCACAGACCGGACCTATCCACCCAATCACAGACCGGACACCTCCACCCAATCACAGACCGGGCATCGACACCCAATCACAGACCGGGCATCGACACCCAATCACAGACCAGACACCTCCACCCAATCACAGACCGGACCTATCCACCCAATCACAGACCGGGCATCGACACCCAATCACAGACCGGACCTATCCACCCAATCACAGACCAGGCATCGACACCCAATCACAGACCGGACCTATCCACCCAATCACAGACCAGGCATCGACACCCAATCACAGACCGGACCTATCCACCCAATCAGAGACCAGACACCTCCACCCAATCAGAGACCAGACCTATCCACCCAATCACAGACCAGACACCTCCACCCAATCAGAGACCAGACCTATCCACCCAATCAGAGACCAGACCTATCCACCCAATCAGAGACCAGACACCTCCACCCAATCACAGACCGGACCTATCCACCCAATCACAGACCGGACCTATCCACCCAATCACAGACCGGACCTATCCACCCAATCAGAGACCGGACACCTCCACCCAATCAGAGACCAGACACCTCCACCCAATCAGAGACCAGACACCTCCACCCAATCACAGACCAGACCTATCCACCCAATCAGAGACCAGACACCTCCACCCAATCAGAGACCAGACACCTCCACCAAATCAGAGACCAGACACCTCCACCCAATCAGAGACCAGGCATCTACACCCAATCAGAGACCAGACACCTCCACCCAATCACAGACCGGACACCTCCACCCAATCACAGACCAGACACCTCCACCCAATCAGCGACCAGACACCTCCACCCAATCACAGACCAGACACCTCCACCCAATCAGCGACCAGACACCTCCACCCAATCACAGACCAGACACCTCCACCCAATCAGAGACCAGACACCTCCACCCAATCACAGACCAGACACCTCCACCCAATCAGAGACCAGACCTATCCACCCAATCAGAGACCAGACACCTCCACCCAATCAGAGACCAGACACCTCCACCAAATCAGAGACCAGACACCTCCACCCAATCAGAGACCAGGCATCTACACCCAATCAGAGACCAGACACCTCCACCCAATCAC
The DNA here is from genome assembly GCF_035084215.1 of Heptranchias perlo. Lineage (NCBI taxonomy): Eukaryota > Metazoa > Chordata > Chondrichthyes > Hexanchiformes > Hexanchidae > Heptranchias > Heptranchias perlo. The sequence continues at coordinate 48,427 of NW_027139575.1, read as the reverse complement.
AGACCGGACACCTCCACCCAATCACAGACCAGACACCTCCACCCAATCAGAGACCAGACACCTCCACCCAATCACAGACCAGACACCTCCACCCAATCAGAGACCAGACACCTCCACCCAATCAGAGACCAGACACCTCCACCCAATCACAGATGAGGGGTCCACACATAGAGGCAGACAAAACGAATGAGACCTGCTGGATGGACGGTTGGAATGCAATAATTTATTAAACCCTGTTGAGGATTCAATGGAGGGGGGGAGGGGGTAGATTTAATTACACTGTTCCCTATCCCCAAATTCACACTGACTAACCTGACAGCTATTTTGTATTTCTGACTCAATTTAAAAATTCTGATTGCACACGATTTATTTCTGTTTGAATCACAGTCATTAAGCTGATTCAACATAAAGCTGATTGGAATCGTTCCCATCAGATAATTTTTAATAAGATACAATGAGACTCGTCTGCTCAATCCTGGTGCAACTTAAGAAACCCATTTCATAAACTATATAAATTTATCAGCCAATATAACATTAAATTGTTACAATTCTCTATTATTTTGAACATTTGTTCTGTTTACCCTGAATAATGTTTTCTAAAAAGATGATCTATTTAAAGCTGTGATTTTTTTTACGGTGGCACTCACAGTCTTTATATTGGTGCACAAACCCAACTCATTCCGCACACGGCCGAAAAAAATCAAGGGAGCATTGATCCCACGGCACTACGTCGAAGAAGAGCAGGGAGGTTCTCCCCGGTGTCCCGGCCAATATTTATCCCTCAACCAACATCACTAAAAAAAACAGATGATCTGGTCATTTATCTTATTTCTGTTTGTGGGATCTTGCTGTGCGCAAATTGGCTGCTGCGATTACAACAGTGACTACACTTCATTGGCTGTAAAGCACTTTGGGATGTCCTGAGGTCGTAAAAGGCGTTACAGAAATGCAAGTCTTGCTTTCTTTTTACTGAAACAAAAACACATTCCGAATGGGGAGAGCAAAATTTCAGTCCTGCCAGCACAGGGGGAAAATACCACTGGGAAAGAACAGGATTTGCCATCATTTGCCGCAGTGCCAACTGCAATTAGGAATCCCTCACCTCGATTCAATCTGAAAGTTGGGATTGATAATGACCTTGAGAGAATTTTTTCTGAAGGCATTTGACTTTAGTGATTAAACTTCCAGAGCGCTTTTCAGAACAAAGCCCAGCAGTGATATTACCTTCCTTCATGTTTCTCCTTCCCTCTGATTCAGTGGTTCAGATCCACAATTCCCAGCAGACACTAATCACCGTCACACAGACAGCTTGAGTTAAACAAGCTGAGAGCTGGGTTTGCTGCAGAGGCCCTGAACTGAGCTTGACTTTGTGACTCTGCACATCTCTCCATGTGTCCGGTTCATCCCATACTTTTTAAAGTTAGTCACTCTGACCACAATGGGACTTGGAATCGAGTCTGATGGGGATGGCAGTGTCACTCACACATCACTGCCCTGGACTGACCTGGGACACCAGTCCCAGTCACTGCTCCCTGTCCCTGTCCCATGGGACAACAGTCTCAGTCTCTCGTGTACCTGGGACACCAGTCTGGGTCTCTCTGTCTCGTGTGTACCTGGGACACCAGTCTGGGTCTCTCTGTCTCGTGTGTACCTGGGACACCAGTCTGAGTCTCTCTGTCTCGTGTGTACCTGGGACACCAGTCTGGGTCTCTCTGTCTCGTGTGTACCTGGGACACCAGTCTGAGTCTCTCCGTCCCGTGTGTACCTGGGACACCAGTCTGAGTCTCTCTGTCCCGTGTGTACCTGGGACACCAGTCTGAGTCTCTCTCTGTCCCGTGTGTACCTGGGACACCAGTCTGGGTCTCTCTGTCTCGTGTGTACCTGGGACACCAGTCTGAGTCTCTCTCTGCCCCGTGTGTACCTGGGACACCAGTCTGGGTCTGTCTGTCCCGTGTGTACCTGGGACACCAGTCTGGGTCTCTCTGTCCCGTGTGTACCTGGGACACCAGTCTGGGTCTCTCTGCCCCGTGTGTACCTGGGACACCAGTCTGAGTCTCTCTGTCCCGTGTGTACCTGGGACACCAGTCTGAGTCTGTCTGTCCCGTGTGTACCTGGGACACCAGTCTGAGTCTCTCTGTCCCGTGTATACCTGGGACACCAGTCTGGGTCTCTCTGCCCCGTGTGTACCTGGGACACCAGTCTGGGTCTGTCTGTCGCGTGTGTACCTGGGACACCAGTCTGAGTCTCTCCGTCCCGTGTGTACCTGGGACACCAGTCTGAGTCTCTCTGTCCCGTGTGTACCTGGGACACCAGTCTGAGTCTGTCTGTCCCGTGTGTACCTGGGACACCAGTCTGAGTCTGTCTGTCCCGTGTGTACCTGGGACACCAGTCTGAGTCTGTCTGTCCCGTGTGTACCTGGGACACCAGTCTGGGTCTGTCTGTCCCGTGTGTACCTGGGACACCAGTCTGAGTCTCTCTCTGTTCCGTGTGTACCTGGGACACCAGTCTGGGTCTGTCTGTCCCGTGTGTACCTGGGACACCAGTCTGGGTCTGTCTGTCCCGTGTGTACCTGGGACACCAGTCTGGGTCTGTCTGTCCCGTGTGTACCTGGGACACCAGTCTGAGTTTATCTGTCCCGTGTGTACCTGGGACACCAGTCTGAGTCTCTCTGTCTCGTGTGTACCTGGGACACCAGTCTGAGTCTCTCTGTCTCGTGTGTACCTGGGACACCAGTCTGAGTCTCTCTGTCCCGTGTGTACCTGGGACACCAGTCTGAGTCTGTCTGTCCCGTGTGTACCTTGGACACCAGTCTGAGTCTCTCGGTCCCGTGTGTACCTGGGACACCAGTCTGGGTCTGTCTGTCCCGTGTGTACCTGGGACACCAGTCTGGGTCTCTCTGCCCCGTGTGTACCTGGGACACCAGTCTGGGTCTCTCTGCCCCGTGTGTACCTGGGACACCAGTCTGAGTCTCTCTGCCCCGTGTGTACCTGGGACATCAGTCTGAGTCTGTCTGTCCCGTGTGTACCTGGGACACCAGTCTGGGTCTCTCTGCCCTGTGTGTACCGGGGACACCAGTCTGGGTCTCTCTGTCCCGTGTGTACCTGGGACACCAGTCTGAGTCTCTCTGTCCCGTGTGTACCTGGGACACCAGTCTGGGTCTGTCTGTCCCGTGTGTACCTGGGACACCAGTCTGAGTCTCTCCGTCCCGTGTGTACCTGGGACACCAGTCTGAGTCTCTCTGTCCCGTGTGTACCTGGGACACCAGTCTGAGTCTGTCTGTCCCGTGTGTACCTGGGACACCAGTCTGAGTCTGTCTGTCCCGTGTGTACCTGGGACACCAGTCTGAGTCTGTCTGTCCCGTGTGTACCTGGGACACCAGTCTGGGTCTGTCTGTCCCGTGTGTACCTGGGACACCAGTCTGAGTCTCTCTCTGTTCCGTGTGTACCTGGGACACCAGTCTGGGTCTGTCTGTCCCGTGTGTACCTGGGACACCAGTCTGGGTCTGTCTGTCCCGTGTGTACCTGGGACACCAGTCTGGGTCTGTCTGTCCCGTGTGTACCTGGGACACCAGTCTGAGTTTATCTGTCCCGTGTGTACCTGGGACACCAGTCTGAGTCTCTCTGTCTCGTGTGTACCTGGGACACCAGTCTGAGTCTCTCTGTCTCGTGTGTACCTGGGACACCAGTCTGAGTCTCTCTGTCCCGTGTGTACCTGGGACACCAGTCTGAGTCTGTCTGTCCCGTGTGTACCTTGGACACCAGTCTGAGTCTCTCGGTCCCGTGTGTACCTGGGACACCAGTCTGGGTCTGTCTGTCCCGTGTGTACCTGGGACACCAGTCTGGGTCTCTCTGCCCCGTGTGTACCTGGGACACCAGTCTGGGTCTCTCTGCCCCGTGTGTACCTGGGACACCAGTCTGAGTCTCTCTGCCCCGTGTGTACCTGGGACATCAGTCTGAGTCTGTCTGTCCCGTGTGTACCTGGGACACCAGTCTGAGTCTCTCTGCCCCGTGTGTACCTGGGACATCAGTCTGAGTCTGTCTGTCCCGTGTGTACCTGGGACACCAGTCTGGGTCTCTCTGCCCTGTGTGTACCTGGGACACCAGTCTGGGTCTCTCTGTCCCGTGTGTACCTGGGACACCAGTCTGAGTCTCTCTGTCCCGTGTGTACCTGGGACACCAGTCTGGGTCTGTCTGTCCCGTGTGTACCTGGGACACCAGTCTGAGTCTCTCTGTCCCGTGTGTACCTGGGATACCAGTCTGAGTCTCTCGTGTACCTGGGACACCAGTCGTTGACCAATGCTTTTTGACCCAATTTATTGCTGAGGTCACAGCGTATTTAACAGAAGTGCTTATTTAGTTCCTGCAAAGGGAATTATTTTGTAATTGAATTATCTGTAGGCCACGATGGCTGTAAGTGTATTTCAAATGCCCTTAGCAGTAAGGTGTGTCGAGTTATGGCCAGAACCAGAGAAACTGGACGACAAGATGAATGGAACAATTGTACCTCATCACTTCTCTCTGAGCTCCATACTCATCACCTTAAGTCTCAGAGGCCACTGCCCCAACTATGGGCAGGTCCTTCCACTTATCCCAGTTCCTGATCGAAATTATCCCCATTAACACATCCTGTTATCCTGCAAATGGAGAACAACATACTCCAAATGCTGGAAAAGTGAAACAAGAAGCCTCTTTCCATCCTGATTCTTGCAACACTGCCCCTTTCTGTCCTTTGCCCCTTTCTGTCCTTTGCCCTTTTCTGTCCTTTGCCCCTTTCTGTCCTTTGCCCTTTTCTGTCCTTTGCCCCTTTCTATCCTTTGCCCCTTTCTGTCCTTTGCCCCTTTCTATCCTATGCCCTTTCTGTCCTTTGCCCCTTTCTGTCCTTTGCCCCTTACTGTCCTTTGCCCTTTTCTGTCCTTTGCCCCTTTCTGTCCTTTGCCCCTTTCTGTCCTTTGCCCCATTCTATCCTTTGCCCCTTTCTGTCCTTTGCCCTTTTCTGCCCTTTGCCCCATTCTGTCCTTTGCCCCTTTCTGTCCTTTGCCCCATTCTGCCCTTTGCCCCTTTCTGTCCTTTGCTCCTTTCTGTCCTTTGCTCCTTTCTATCCTTTGCCCCTTTCTGTCCTTTGCCCCATTCTATCCTTTGCCCCTTTCTGCCCTTTGCCCCTTTCTGTCCTTTGCTCCTTTCTGTTCTTTGCTCCTTTCTATCCTTTGCCCCTTTCTGTCCTTTGCCCCTTTCTGCCCTTTGCCCCTTTCTGTCCTTTGCCCCTTTCTGTCCTTTGCCCCTTTCTATCCTTTGCCCCTTTCTGTCCTTTGCCCCTTTCTGTCCTTTGCCCCATTCTATCCTTTGCCCCTTTCTGTCCTTTGCCCCTTTCTGTCCTTTGCCCCTTTCTGCCCTTTGCCCCATTCTATCCTTTGCCCCTTTCTGTCCTTTGCTCCTTTCTATCCTTTGCCCCTTTCTATCCTTTGCCCCTTTCTGTCCTTTGCTCCTTTCTATCCTTTGCCCCATTCTGTCCTTTGCCCCTTTCTATCCTTTGCCCCTTTCTGCCCTTTGCCCTTTTCTGCCCTTTGCCCCTTTCTATCCTTTGCCCCTTTCTGTCCTTTGCCCCTTTCTATCCTTTGCCCCTTTCTATCCTTTGCCCCTTTCTGCCCTTTGCCCCTTTCTGCCCTTTGCCCCTTTCTGTCCTTTGCCCCTTTCTATCCTTTGCCCCTCTCTGCCCTTTGCCCCTTTCTGCCCTTTGCCCCTTTCTGTCCTTTGCCCCTTTCTATCCTTTGCCCCTTTCTATCCTTTGCCCCTTTCTGCCCTTTGCCCCTTTCTGCCCTTTGCCCCATTCTGTCCTTTTCCTCTTTCTGTTCTTTGCCACTTTCTGTCCTTTGCCCCTTTCTGCCTTTTGCCTCTTTCTGCCCTTTGCCCCTTTCTGCCCTTTGCCCCATTCTGCCTTTGCCCCTTTCTGTCCTTTGCCCCTTTCTGCCCTTTGCCCCATTCTGTCATTTGCCCCTTTCTATCCTTTGCCCCTTTCTATCCTTTGCCCCTTTCTGCCCTTTGCCCCTTTCTGCCCTTTTCCTCTTTCTATCCTTTGCCCCTTTCTATCCTTTGCCCCTTTCTGTCCTTTGCTCCTTTCTGCCCTTTGCCCCTTTCTTTCCTTTGCCCCTTTCTGTCCTTTGCTCCTTTCTGCCCTTTGCCCCATTCTGCCCTTTGCCCCTTTCTTTCCTTTGCCCCATTCGGCCCTTTGCCCCTTTCTATCCTTTGCCCCTTTCTGCCCTTTGCCTCTTTCTGCCCTTTGCCTCTTTCTGCCCTTTGCCCCTTTCTGCCCTTTGCCCCATTCTGCCCTTTGCCCCTTTCTGTCCTTTGCCCCTTTCTATCCTTTGCCCCTTTATGTCATTTTGCTCTTTCTATCATTTGCCCCTTTCTATCCTTTGCCCCTTTCTGCCCTTTGCCACTCTCTGCCCTTTGCCCCTTTCTGTCCTTTGCCCCTTTCTATCCTTTGCCCCTTTCTGTCCTTTGCCCCTTTCTATCCTTTGCCCCTTTCTGTCCTTTGCCCCTTTCTATCCTTTGCCCCTTTCTATCCTTTGCCCCTTTCTGTTCTTTGCCACTTTCTGTCCTTTGCCCCTTTCTGCCTTTTGCCCCTTTCTATCCTTTGCCCCTTTCTGTCCTTTGCCCCTTTCTATCCTTTGCCCCTTCCTGCCCTTTGCCCCTTTCTGCCCTTTGCCCCTTTCTGTCCTTTGCCCCTTTCTATCCTTTGCCCCTTTCTGCCCTTTGCCCCTTTCTGCCCTTTGCCCCTTTCTGTCCTTTGCCCCTTTCTATCCTTTGCCCCTTTCTATCCTTTGCCCCTTTCTGCCCTTTGCCCCTTTCTGCCCTTTGCCCCATTCTGTCCTTTTCCTCTTTCTGTTCTTTGCCACTTTCTGTCCTTTGCCCCTTTCTGCCATTTGCCTCTTTCTGCCCTTTGCCCCTTTCTGCCCTTTGCCCCATTCTGCCTTTGCCCCTTTCTGTCCTTTGCCCCTTTCTGCCCTTTGCCCCATTCTGTCATTTGCCCCTTTCTATCCTTTGCCCCTTTCTATCCTTTGCCCCTTTCTGCCCTTTGCCCCTTTCTGCCCTTTGCCCCATTCTGTCATTTGCCCCTTTCTATCCTTTGCCCCTTTCTATCCTTTGCCCCTTTCTATCCTTTGCCCCTTTCTGCCCTTTGCCCCTTTCTATCCTTTGCCTCTTTCTGTCCTTTGCCCCTTTCTATCCTTTGCCCCATTCTGCCCTTTGCCACTTTATGTCCTTTGCCCCTTTCTGCCCTTTGCCCCTTTCTGTCCTTTGCCCCATTCTGTCCTTTTCCTCTTTCTGTTCTTTGCCACTTTCTGTCCTTTGCCCCTTTCTGTCCTTTGCCCCTTTCTATCCTTTGCCCCCTTTCTGCCGTTTGCCCCTTTCTGTCCTTTGCCCCTTTCTATCCTTTGCCCCTTTCTGTCCTTTGCCCCTTTCTATACTTTGCCCCCTTTCTGCCGTTTGCCCCTTTCTGTCCTTTGCCCCTTTCTATCCTTTGCCACTTTCTGTCCTTTTATTCTTTCTGTCCTTTGCCCCTTTCTATCCTTTGCCCCTTTCTGTCCTTTGCCCCTTTCTATCCTTTGCCCCCTTTCTGTCCTTTGCCCCTTTCTGTCCTTTGCCCTTTTCTGTCCTTTGCCCCATTCTGCCCTTTTGCCCCTTTCTGTCCTTTTCCTCTTTCTGTCCTTTTCCTCTTTCTGTCCTTTGCCCCTTTCTGTCCTTTGCCCCTTTCTATCCTTTGCCCCCTTTCTGCCATTTGCCCCATTCTGTCCTTTGCCCCCTTTCTGTCCTTTGCCCTTTTCTGTCCTTTGCCCTTTTCTGTCCTTTGCCCCATTCTGCCCTTTTGCCCCTTTCTGTCCTTTTCCTCTTTCTGTCCTTTTCCTCTTTCTGCCCTTTGCCCCATTCTGTCCTTTGCCCCCTTTCTGTCCTTTGCCCTTTTCTGTCCTTTGCCCTTTTCTGTCCTTTGCCCCATTCTGCCCTTTTGCCCCTTTCTGTCCTTTTCCTCTTTCTGTCCTTTTCCTCTTTCTGCCCTTTGCCCCTTTCTGTCCTTTGCCCTTTTCTGTCCTTTGCCCCATTCTGCCCTTTTGCCCTTTTCTGTCCTTTTCCTCTTTCTGCCTTTTGCCCCTTTCTGTCCTTTTCCTCTTTCTATCCTTTGCCCCTTTCTATCCTTTGCCCCTTTCTGTCCTTTGCTCCTTTCTGCCCTTTGCCCCTTTCTTTCCTTTGCCCCTTTCTGTCCTTTGCTCCTTTCTGCCCTTTGCCCCATTCTGCCCTTTGCCCCTTTCTTTCCTTTGCCCCATTCGGCCCTTTGCCCCTTTCTATCCTTTGCCCCTTTCTGCCCTTTGCCTCTTTCTGCCCTTTGCCTCTTTCTGCCCTTTGCCCCTTTCTGCCCTTTGCCCCTTTCTGCCCTTTGCCTCTTTATGCCCTTTGCCCCTTTCTGCCCTTTGCCCCTTTCTGCCCTTTGGCCTTTTCTATCCTTTGCCCCATTCTGCCCTTTGCCCCATTCTGTCCTTTGCCCCTTTCTGTCCTTTGCCCCTTTCTGCCCTTTGCCCCTTTCTATCCTTTACCCCTTTCTGTCCTTTGCCCCTTTCTATCCTTTGCCCCTTTCTGCCCTTTGCCCCTTTCTGCCCTTTGCCCCTTTCTGTCCTTTGCCCCATTCTGTCATTTGCTCCTTTCTATCCTTTGCCCCCTTCTGTCCTTTGCCCCTTTCTGCCCTTTGCCCCTTTCTGTCCTTTGCTCCTATCTGCCCTTTGCCCCTTTCTATCCTTTGCCCCATTCTGCCCTTTGCCACTTTCTGTCCTTAGCTCCTTTCTGCCCTTTGCCCCATTCTGCCCTTTGCCCTTTTCTGCCCTTTGCCCCATTCTGCACTTTGCCACTTTCTGTCCTTTGCCCCTTTCTGCCCTTTGCCCCTTTCTGTCCTTTGCCCCTTTCTGCCCTTTGCCCCTTTCTGTCCTTTTCCTCTTTCTGTCCTTTACCTCTTTCTTTCCTTTGCCCCTTTCTGCCCTTTGCCCCATTCTGCCCTTTGCCGCTTTCTGTCCTTTACCTCTTTCTGTCCTTTACCCCTTTTCTGTCGTTTGACTCTTTCTGTCGTTTGCTCCTTTCTGCCCTTTGACCCATTCTGCCCTTTGACCCATTCTGCCCTTTGACCCATTCTGCCCTTTGACCCTTTCTGCCCTTTGCCCCATTTTGCCCTTTGCCACTTTCTGTCCTTTGCTCCTTTCTGCCCTTTGCCCCTTTCTGTCCTTTGCTCCTTTCTGTCCTTTGCCCCTTTCTGTCCTTTGCCCCTTTCTGCCCTTTGCCCCTTTCTGCCCTTTGCCCCATTCTGCCCTTTGCCCCATTCTGTCCTTTGCTCCTTTCTGCCCTTTGCCCCATTCTGCCCTTTGCCCTTTTCTGCCCTTTGCCCCATTCTGCACTTTGCCACTTTCTGTCCTTTGCCCCTTTCTGCCCTTTGCCCCTTTCTGTCCTTTGCCCCTTTCTGCCCTTTGCCCCTTTCTGTCCTTTTCCTCTTTCTGTCCTTTACCTCTTTCTATCCTTTGCCTCTTTCTGCCCTTTGCCCCATTCTGCCCTTTGCTGCTTTCTGTCCTTTACCTCTTTCTGTCCTTTACCCCTTTTCTGTCGTTTGACTCTTTCTGTCGTTTGCTCTTTTCTGCCCTTTGACCCATTCTGCCCTTTGACCCATTCTGCCCTTTGACCCATTCTGCCCTTTGCCTCTTTCTATCCTTTGCTCCTTTCTGCACTTTGCCCCTTTCTGTCCTTTGCCCCTTTCTGTCCTTTGCCCCATTCTACCCATTGCCTCTTTCTATCCTTTGCCCCTTTCTGTCCTTTGCCCCTTTGTCATTTACCCCTTTCTGTCCTTTGCTCCTTTCTGTCCTTTGCCCCATTCTGCCCTTTGCCTCTTTCTATCCTTTGCCCCTTTCTGTCCTTTGCTCCTTTCTGCCCTTTGCCCCTTTCTGTCCTTTGCCCCATTCTGCCCTTTGCCCCATTCTGCCCTTTGCCCCATTCTGCCCTTTGCCACTTTCTGTCCTTTGCTCCTTTCTGCCCTTTGCCCCTTTCTGTCCTTTGCTCCTTTCTGTCCTTTGCCCCTTTCTGCCCTTTGCCCCATTCTGCCCTTTGCCCCATTCTGCCCTTTGCCCCATTCTGCCCTTTGCCCCTTTCTATCCTTTGCCCCTTTCTGCCCTTTGCCCCTTTCTGTCCTTTGCCCCATTCTGCCCTTTGCCACTTTCTGTCCTTTGCTCCTTTCTGTCCTTTGCCCCTTTCTGCCCTTTGCCACTTTCTGTCCTTTGCTCCTTTCTGCCCTTTGCCCCTTTCTGTCCTTTGCTCCTTTCTGTCCTTTGCCCCTTTCTGCCCTTTGCCACTTTCTGCCCTTTGCCCCTTTCTGTCCTTTGCCCCATTCTGCCCTTTGCCACTTTCTGTCCTTTGCTCCTTTCTGTCCTTTGCCCCTTTCTGCCCTTTGCCACTTTCTGTCCTTTGCTCCTTTCTGTCCTTTGCCCCATTCTGCCCTTTGCCTCTTTCTATCCTTTGCCCCTTTCTGTCCTTTGCTCCTTTCTGCCCTTTGCCCCTTTCTGTCCTTTGCCCCATTCTGCCCTTTGCCCCATTCTGCCCTTTGCCCCATTCTGCCCTTTGCCACTTTCTGTCCTTTGCTCCTTTCTGCCCTTTGCCCCTTTCTGCCCTTTGCCCCTTTCTGTCCTTTGCCCCATTCTGCCCTTTGCCCCATTCTGCCATTTGCCCCATTCTGCCCTTTGCCCCTTTCTATCCTTTGCCCCTTTCTGCCCTTTGCCCCTTTCTGTCCTTTGCCCCATTCTGCCCTTTGCCACTTTCTGTCCTTTGCTCCTTTCTGTCCTTTGCCCCTTTCTGCCCTTTGCCACTTTCTGTCCTTTGCTCCTTTCTGCCCTTTGCCCCTTTCTGTCCTTTGCCCCTTTCTGTCCTTTGCTCCTTTCTGTCCTTTGCCCCTTTCTGCCCTTTGCCCCTTTCTGCCCTTTGCCCCTTTCTGTCCTTTGCCCCATTCTGCCCTTTGCCACTTTCTTTCCTTTGCTCCTTTCTGTCCTTTGCCCCTTTCTGCCCTTTGCCACTTTCTGTCCTTTGCTCCTTTCTGTCCTTTGCCCCTTTCTGCCCTTTGCCACTTTCTGTCCTTTGCCCCTTTCTGTCCTTTGCTCCTTTCTGTCCTTTGCCCCTCTCTGCCCTTTGCCCCTTTCTGCCCTTTGCCCCTTTCTGTCCTTTGCCCCATTCTGTCCTTTGCCCCATTCTGCCCTTTGCCCCTTTCTATCCTTTGCCCCTTTCTGCCCTTTGCCCCTTTCTGTCCTTTGCCCCATTCTGCCCTTTGCCCCTTTCTGCCCTTTGCCACTTTCTGTCCTTTGCTCCTTTCTGTCCTTTGCCCCTTTCTGCCCTTTGCCACTTTCTGTCCTTTGCTCCTTTCTGTCCTTTGCCCCTTTCTGCCCTTTGCCACTTTCTGTCCTTTGCTCCTTTCTGCCCTTTGCCCCTTTCTGTCCTTTGCTCCTTTCTGTCCTTTGCCCCTTTCTGCCCTTTGCCCCTTTCTGTCCTTTGCCCCTTTCTGTCCTTTGCTCCTTTCTGTCCTTTGCCCCTTTCTGTCCTTTGCTCCTTTCTGTCCTTTGCCCCTTTCTGTCCTTTGCTCCTTTCTGCCCTTTGCCCCTTTCTGTCCTTTGCCCCATTCTGCCCTTTGCCCCATTCTGCCCTTTGCCCCATTCTGCCCTTTGCCCCATTCTGCCCTTTGCCACTTTCTGTCCTTTGCCCCTTTCTATCCTTTGCCACTTTCTGTCCTTTGCCCCATTCTGCCCTTTGCCCCATTCTGTCCTTTGCCACTTTCTGTCCTTTGCTCCTTTCTATCCTTTGCCCCTTTCTGTCCTTTGCCCCATTCTGCCCTTTGCCCCTTTCTGCCCTTTGCCCCTTTCTGCACTTTGCCCCTTTCTATCCTTTGCCCCTTTCTGCCCTTTGCCCCTTTCTGTCCTTTGCCCCATTCTGCCCTTTGCCCCTTTCTGCCCTTTGCCACTTTCTGTCCTTTGCTCCTTTCTGTCCTTTGCCCCTTTCTGCCCTTTGCCACTTTCTGTCCTTTGCTCCTTTCTGTCCTTTGCCCCTTTCTGCCCTTTGCCACTTTCTGTCCTTTGCTCCTTTCTGCCCTTTGCCCCTTTCTGTCCTTTGCTCCTTTCTGTCCTTTGCCCCTTTCTGCCCTTTGCCCCTTTCTGTCCTTTGCCCCTTTCTGTCCTTTGCTCCTTTCTGTCCTTTGCCCCTTTCTGTCCTTTGCTCCTTTCTGTCCTTTGCCCCTTTCTGTCCTTTGCTCCTTTCTGCCCTTTGCCCCTTTCTGTCCTTTGCCCCATTCTGCCCTTTGCCCCATTCTGCCCTTTGCCCCATTCTGCCCTTTGCCCCATTCTGCCCTTTGCCACTTTCTGTCCTTTGCCCCTTTCTATCCTTTGCCACTTTCTGTCCTTTGCCCCATTCTGCCCTTTGCCCCATTCTGTCCTTTGCCACTTTCTGTCCTTTGCTCCTTTCTATCCTTTGCCCCTTTCTGTCCTTTGCCCCATTCTGCCCTTTGCCCCTTTCTGCCCTTTGCCCCTTTCTGCACTTTGCCCCTTTCTGCCCCTTGCCACTTTCTGTCCTTTTCCTCTTTCTGTCCTTTTCCTCTTTCTGCCCTTTGCCCCATTCTGCCCTTTGCCCTTTTCTGCCCTTTGCCCCATTCTGCCCTTTGCCCCTTTCTGTCCTTTTCCTCTTTCTGTCCTTTGCCCCATTCTGCCCTTTGCCCCTTTCTGTCCTTTGCCCCTTTCTGTCCTTTGCCCTTTTCTGCCCTTTGCCCCTTTCTATCCTTTGCCCCTTTCTGTCCTTTTCCTCTTTCTGCCCTTTGCCCCTTTCTATCCTTTGCCCCTTTCTGTCCTTTTCCTCTTTCTATCCTTTGCCCCTTTCTATCCTTTGCCCCTTTCTGTCCTTTTCCTCTTTCTATCCTTTGCCCCTTTCTGTCCTTTGCCACTTTCTGCCCTTTGCCCCTTTCTGTCCTTTGCCCCTTTCTGCCCTTTGCCCCTTTCTGCACTTTGCCCCTTTCTGCACTTTTCCCCTTTCTGTCCTTTGCCCCATTCTGCCCTTTGCCCCTTTCTATCCTTTGCCCCTTTCTGCCCTTTGCCCCATTCTGCCCTTTGCCGCTTTCTGTCCTTTACCTCTTTCTGTCCTTTACCCCTTTTCTGTCGTTTGACTCTTTCTGTCGTTTGCTCCTTTCTGCCCTTTGACCCATTCTGCCCTTTGACCCAATCTGCCCTTTGACCCTTTCTGCCCTTTGCCCCATTCTGCCCTTTGCCTCTTTCTGTCCTGTGCCCCTTTCTGTCCTTTGCCCCTTTCTAGCCTCTGCCTCTATTTGTCCTTTGCCTCATTCTGTCTTTTCCCTCTTTCTGTCCTTTCCCCCTTTCTATCCTTTGCCCCTTTCTACCCTACACCTCCTGCCTCCTATTGCTCCTGTTCGTGGTCTGTGACTGTGCTTCTAACCAACAAGCAGCTGGCTTTTGAAATATTTAATATTCCAGTCTCAATAATTTATTAGAAAGCTGCAGTCTGATAGTCCCACTGGAAGGATCAGCCACGATGTATTTGTAAATTAAATATGCAGTACATGCCGATAGTGACACCTGCACAACCCTGAAGGAACATCTGTAGGAAGAGCATTTACACCGGGCACACGGTGGAAACTTACACGAAACTTAAGAAGCCCTTAGTTAATTTTTCAGGACTGTTGCTAGAGCAGCACCACGATTCATGTTGCATTTGTTGGTCTAGTATTACGATGTTGGGGGCTCTGAGTTACGGCATCAGACATGACCACCTTCCTGGGTTTTGATTGGTTTAAATCGCTCTGCAAAGGCTCACGGGGTGGTTTCACCTATGGCAAGGAGTGCAGCAAACAACATTTACCATCAGTAACCAGATGACACAGATAGAAAAGAATGACCTTAAATCTGGGGAGATGAGGAGAATTTTTTTACGCAGCGAGTTGTAATGATCTGGAATGCACTGCCTGAAAGGGCGGTGGAAGCAGATTCAATAGTAACTTTCAAAAGGGAGTTGGATAAATACTTGAAGGGGAGAAAATTGCAGAGTTATGGGAAAAGGGCAGAGCGCAGTGTGACTGATTGGATAACTCTTTCAAAGAGCCGGCACAGGCACGATGGGCCGAATGGCCTCCTTCTGCACTGTATCATTCTCTGGTTCTATGATTTGGCCTTGTATGCTGTTCAGTGTGGCAGACACTCCTTTCTTGTGCTTATGAAGTGGTTTCTCCCAAGCTCAGGAGCTAGGGTAATAACTACCACCATTTATTATTTATATTAATGATTTGGATGAGAATTTAGGAGGCATGGTTAGTAAGTTTGCAGATGACACCAAGATTGGTGGCATTGTGGACAGTGAAGAAGGTTATCTAGGATTGCAACGGGATCTTGATAAATTGGGCCAGTGGGCCGATGAATGGCAAATGGAGTTTAATTTAGATAAATGTGAGGTGATGCATTTTGGGAGATCGAATCGGGCCAGGACCTACTCCGTTAATGGTAGGGCGTTGGGGAGAGTTATAGAATAAAGAGATCAAGGAAAACAGGTTCATAGCTCCTTGAAAGTGGAGTCACAGGTGGATAGGGTGGTGAAGAAGGCATTCGGCATGCTTGGTTTCATTGGTCAGAACATTGAATACAGGAGTTGGGATGTCTTGTTGAAGTTGTACAGACATTAGTAAGGCCACACTTGGAATACTGTGTACAGTTCTGGTCACCCTATTATAGAAAGGATATTATTAAACTAGAAAGAGTGCAGAAAAGATTTACTAGGATGCTACCGGGACTTGATGGTTTGACTTATAGGGAGAGGTTAGATAGACTGGGACTTTTTTCCCTGGAGAGTAGGAGGTCAAGGGGTGATCTTATAGAAGTCTATAAAATAATGAGGGGCATAGATAAGGTAGATAGTCAAAATCTTTTCCCAAAGGTAGGGGAGTCTATCACGAGGGGGCATAGATTTAAGGTGAGAGGGGAGAGATACAAAAGGGTCCAGAGGGGCAATTTTTTCACTCAAAGGGTGGTGAGTGTCTGGAACGAGCTGCCAGAGGCAGTAGTAGAGGCGGGTACAATTTTGTCTTTTAAAAAGCATTTGGACAGTTACATGGGTAAGATGGGTATAGAGGGATATGGGCCAAGTGCAGGCAATTGGGACTAGCTTAGTGGTATAAACTGGGCAACATGGACATGTTGGGCCGAAGGGCCTGTTTCCATGTTGTAAACTTCTATGATTCTATGATTTACATCAGCACGCCACTGACCCGAGCATTGGGACATACGGGTGATGGGTGAGAATTTACACGTCTGCAGAATGGGAATGATGGGATGTTTTGTCACTGGCTCCATTGTCTCCTCCGACCCATTTTTTCTGCTTTTAAGTCAGGTACTTTTACAGTTGGAAAGGTCTGTGTACCTTGGTGGGTTATTGTCAGGGAGTGGAAGATGTGAAGAGGACATCACAATAAGGATTGGACTTGTTTCTGCTGCTTTTGGGGTGATTAAGCAGGATACGGAAGGCTAAAGATATTTCAGTAGAAACAAAGGAAAGAATTTACGAATTGGTGGTTATCGCCATGTTATTATTATACGGACCTGAGGGCTGGAAAGTTGAGGAGCAAAGGATACCAACAGTAGAGATAAGTTGGTTGAGGGGAATACTGGGAGTATCCAGGATACCGAAAATCATATGATATAATAAGAACATGGTTTGGACAAGAAACAACGCTGATCGAGACGGTCCAAGAAAGGGGACTATGATTGTTTGGGTGTGTTTTAAGAATGGAAAGAGCTGGAACACCTTTCATGGCCCTGCACACAGAGATACGTGTGATCCAGGAAACACTGGATAGACAATGTCCAGAGTGACTGGTCACGGAAAGGGATCCAGACAACTGAAGCAGCCGGGCTAGTTCAGAACTGACAACAGTGCAGTGAATTCATTCGCGCCCCATTCTCGCTGCTAAGCTGACAGATGGGAATTTAGTAGTTAGTAGTTGTAGTATTTTGACATGTGAGTGATGGGGAGTAGACTATGGGTGTTGACCTACTTTCGTGCTTATCTGCCCACCAAACCATGTCTAGCTGCAGGTTCAGGAGGAGGAGGAGGCGGAGTATCAGAGGTGATATGCCAGACAGGTGCGTTTGCACTTTCCCCAGCTGCCTTCCACATTCGGACTATTATATCTGGTTGTGCTCAAACACGCACTCCACGCAGAGGCAAAGATTCCCGCAGGAGTCCATAACGGAACGGTGCGAGCACTCCCATAGCTGGATGTGAAACTCAGGACAGGGACGGCTCGCTCAGCAACCTGTGAAGGTTACAGCTGCACTAAACTTTTACACAGCAGGCTCGTCCCAAGGCAACTCCAATGGGAATGTCCGGCACATCTGCCAACCTTCAGTGCACACTTGCCTCGTGCAGCCCACTGTTACATTGTTTTCCAGGGTTAGTGACTCCATCTGTTTCCATCTGGAACGCAGCCAACAGCCTGAACATGACCTATGGAATAAAGGGGGCAGTAGCAACATGGATACAGAATTGGCTAAGTGACAGGAAACAGAGTAGTGGTGAACGGTTGTTTTTCAGACTGAAGGGAGGTGTACAGTGGTGTTCCCCAGGGATCAGTGCTGGGACCACTGCTTTTCTTGATAGATACTAATGACTTGGACATGGGTGTACAGGGCACAATTTCCAAATTTGCAGATGACGCAAAACTTGGAAGGGTAATAAACAGTGAGGAGGATAGTGATAAACTTCAAGAGGATACAGACAGGCTGGTGACGTGGACGGATACATGGCAGATGAAATTTAATGCAAAAAAATGCAAAGTGATATTTTTCAGTAGGAAGAACGAGGAGAGGCAATATAACTAGAGAGCACAATTCTAAAAGGGGTGCAGGAGCAGAGATATCTGGGGGTAAATGTACACAAATCATTGAAGGTGGCAGGGCAGGTTGAGAAAGCGGTTAAAAAAGCATATGGGATCCTGGGCTTTATAAATAGAGGCATAGAATACAAAAGTAAGGAAGTCACGATGAACCTTTAGAAAAGAAACAGGTTCGACCACAACTGGAGTATTGTGTCCAATTCTGGGCACCGCACTTTAGGAAAGATGTGAAGGCCTTAGAGAGGGTACAGAATAGATTTACTAGAATGATTCCAGGGATGAGGGACTTTAGTTACGTGGATAGACTGGAGAAGCTGGGGTTGTTCTCCTTGGAACAGAGAATGTCAAGAGGAAATTTGATAGAGGTGTTCAAAATCATGAGGGGTCTAGACAGAGTAGTTAGGGAGAGACCGTTCCCATTGGCGGAAGGGTCAAGAACCAGAGGAAATAGATTTACGGTGATTGGCAAAAGATCCAAAGGTGACATGAGGAAAAACTTTTTTACACAGCGAGTGATTATGATCTGGAATGCACTGCCTGAGGGGGTGGTGGAGGGAGATTTAATCATGGCCTTCAAAAGGGAACTGAATAAGTACTTGAAAGGAAAAAAATGCAGGGCTCCGGGGAAAGGGCGGAGGAGTGGGACTAGCTGGATTTCTCTTATATAGAGCCGGCGCGGACTCGATGGGCTGAATGGCCTCCTTCTGTGCTGTAAACTTTCTTTGATTCTATGATTCTGCGCCCTCCACTTCTATCATCATTGACTGTCCTCATATGTCCATATGCATCCCAACCCCCCCCCCCCCCCCCCCGCAGGGTACTCCATTCATAAATAGGATGGGCTACTCACTCCACGAGCGTGCAGTTGGATGGCAACCACAGGACCCACATTATGTACGTGAATATCCTAACAAGTCTCATGGTTCCCTCGTCCCACGGCAGTTCACTGTGCCAGCGTTATTTGAAAGCGATCCAGAAGTCTCTCGGGCACTGCCAGTTGTACACTAGGCCCATTAATGCAGCACTTATCATGCCTCTTGTGTGTCCGCCCCTCCCCTCGCCCCACCATTTGTGGCTGTACCATCAGCCGCCCAGATCATGTTCTGGAATTCCCCCCCTAAACCCCTTCCACCTCTCTCTCCTCTTTCAGGATGTTCATTAAAACCCACCTCTCTCTGACCAAGCCTGTGGTCGCTCTCCTTCTGCAACTCAGCGTCCAATTTTCCTTACACCTCTGTGAAGGGCCTTGGGTTGTTTTGCTGCGCTATATAAATGCACATAGTTGTTGTTGAATTCGGAAAGATTCTTATAAGGCAAGTGAAGCAGCTGAAGAGCTCCCTAGGCTAAGCAGCCAGGGAAAATGAAGACTGCGGGGATGGCTGCTAGGCAACCAAGTAGAGGCACTGCAGGCATGGTTTATAACATCACTGACCAGTCCAAGGACAAGGCCTGAGGAGAACTATAATGTGGTGCTGGCTTTAACCACCATCATCGGCATGCTTAAGCAGTGTTTCAGATGCCTGCATAAATTGGAGGTGTGCTTCTTTACTGCCAGGCAAAGGTCTCCAAGATTCCTGTAGCCTGCAGTGTCCTGCCCTACTTTGCCCTACAAAGGAGCAGGCAGGAGAAGAAAGGTAGAAGCAATCAGAGGAGGAAGACAAGCCCGACTGTGAGACAGGAAACTTGCCTTCAGACCCACAGCTCAGTCAGCGAGATTCATCAGGTGGGCCCAATACTCCAAAACCCTAATTAAGTACTTTGTATCTCCAAATACACAACTATCATCACCATATGTGCCCAACACCTCTCAGATGGACGTGAAAGATCCCATGGCACTCTTTCGAAGAAGAGCATGGGAGTTCTCCCCAGTGTCCTGGTCAATATTTATCCCTCAACCAACATCACTAAAAATACAGATTATCTGATCATTATCACATTACTGTTTGTGGGATCTTGCTGTGCGCAAATTAGCTGCTGTGTTTCCTACATTACAGCAGAGACTAAACTTCAAAAAGTACTTCATTGGCTGTAAAGCACTTTGGGACGTCCTGAGGTCATGAAAGGCACTATAGAAATGCATGTTCTTTCTTTCTCTTGTTTAGATCCATGAATAGAACAGTCTGGACCATATTTTCATATCTCCCCAAGCTCAAGAATTGAACTCTCGTTGTGTTATTTTACGGCATAAAACATCACAGAAATCAAGAAGTTATGGGTCTTCACCATGCAATTATGTTTTAAAAGTGTTCTTGCTTTTACCACAGAGTGGCTCTGACTGTATGTCTAATGAGCAACTAGGCTTTCCTACATTACAACACTGGCTGCTCTTCAAAAAGTACTTCAATGCCTGTGAAGCCCTTTGGGACGTCCTGAGGTAGTGAAAGGCGCTGTAGAAATGAAAGTCTTTCTTCTTTTTAAGGGCTAAATATTCCACCCATTGTCTGCCTATCCCAGAGACGCAGAGGTCACAGTACAACCTTGGAACCAGGGGAACCTTGATCCCCTCAGGGTCTCCCTCACACGACAAGGATTTTCATTCCGGTGCACTGTCAAGCTGGATTTAAAGTCAGCCCAGATCAGTTAGACTCCCTGGAAAAAAATTTCAAACTTAAGCAGAGTTTTTAAAAAATGTTTTGAGAAACTCACTTACTCTCCGGTTCATTGTCACTCCCTGAGTTTGAATCTCCTTGAAGTCTCATCTTATTACTCTCGCATTCGGTGGTGTGCTGGTATTCCCCGGGATCGGGCTCTTAAATGAAAAGAGTCCCCATAGTTTGAACCCAGTTCTCAGTGAACAGGACGCAAGAATTATTCAATAACACAGCCCTGAATAATTGGACCATCCCATTCCAACATTACTAATTAGAATAAGCAGTGCATGAAGTAGAAATGTCAGACTGTCACAGTTGGGGAGAAGCTCTATCTGTATTTGACCTGCGCTGTTTCATACCAGGGGGCTTTAAACTAACTTTGGATCAACAGAGAATGAAAGGCAGTGTTGACATCGCTCAGACTGATGAGCATAAAATACCAGAAAACGCTCTTTTTTTTGGGTTTCTTCACTGTTCCTGTCATGATTCCATCCTCGCTGGCACAGCAGCTCATTATTCACAGATCAATCTGAGTTTGAAACCTTGGTACGGTCTGCAGCCTTCTCTCTGACCTCTGGTGTCAATCCACTTACACTTGTGCAACTCAATGACATGTTTAATAGACTCTGCCGGGAGAGTGTCACATCATCACTTGTAGAGTGGAGAATCTTGGCTGACTGCCTCAGGCAATTCAAGGAGCTATTTACATGGATACACAGCCCACCCTCAGCACAATATTATAGCATTCAAAAAAATATTTAAGCTATAGAGACACTCTTTTAGTCTCTGCTTCAAATAGCAATGACTCTCCTGCAAGCAACTATTTTATTATTAAAAATGGCCTCACTGGAGGGTAGAAAGAAAGAGACTACCCTAATGTAGCCAGACTCCAGACATGTTCAGTACTGTTCTCCTTGGTGTGGTCACTTTGAGTGTAGACTCTTGGTTGGCCCTGAATTCCTGGTATTCTGCAGATGGAATTTTCTAAGTCCACAGTTTATCAGAAAACCCCAAGGGAAGTGTCCGTGATTCTCTGCACATTGACAATTTCCCTCCAAATATCCCTTTATTGAGAAGGTGAAGAGTCAAGGCACATGGTGGAGGACATGACCAAGGTCAAAGGGGAACAGAAGAAAATACTAGGTAATCCAAGAAGGGGCTGGCTAGATACATGATGTACTGGTCAGGTTAATGGAGATGTACTGGTCAGGTTAATGGAGATGTACTGGTCAGGTTAATGGAGATGTACTGGTCAGGTTAATGGAGATATTCTGGTCAGGTTAATGGAGATGTACTGGTCAGGTTAATGGAGATGTACTGGTCAGGTAAATGGAGATGTACTGGTCAGGTTAATGGAGATGTACTGGTCAGGTTAATGGAGATGTACTGGTCAGGTTAATGGAGATGTACTGGTCAACATAGGTTGTGGTGGTGGTGGAGGGAACACTGTGCGCTGTGACGTCTGGGTTACAAGCCAGCGCAGTAATGCTGATTATATCGATTGGCAGGAGAGTAATACATGATGAGGGATTAGATTGGTCACTACCTTGAATATATCGTCAGTATTGAATTATTCTGTTGCGTAAAGACTCAGGCCCTGAACGTCAAGGGCCTGTGATCTCAGCAATTATGTCAAGATCACACCTGCCGGAAATCTCTGCCACCGACCCCAGTGGACTTTCCAGGATGTGCGGTGGGTGAACAAAGTTTCCCTCACTTACATATCAATGGCTGGCTCCTGTGCCTCCATGGGAGACACCTTATCCCAGAGGCTGTGTGCTGTGGTGACTGGTGCCAGTTCTGGTGGACGAGTGCCCAGTTCATGCTCACTTTTACTGACATCAGCTTTTCATTTCCACATTTTTTTAATATACTGAATTCAAATTCTCAAATTGCCCGTGGGGGGAGTTGAACCCATGTTCTCTAAATTACTAGTCCAGTAACATAACCGCTACTCTACCATAACCGCTACTCTACCATAACCCTGAACGACCTTATTTCCCTGAGCAGGACTTCCTGGTGGACTCTGAAGAGCAGTTTGATACCTTCGATGAGAAGAGATACCTTGATGCTAAACGGTGGAAAGCCGGTGAGGACCCTTACAAACTGTACGCATTCAACCACCGAGAGAGTGGGAGGGTCCCCAGCAATCGGGGGATCAGGGACACCAGACATTACAGGTACTTCACATTGGCATCTCGTTGTCTCATCGCACTGTGACGGTACGAAGCAGCCAACTCTGAGGTTGCACAAAACTCTCGCACCTTGGTAATCCTCCAAATGCATTACAACATAGGTGCATTTGAGGAGAAGCTAGATGAACACATGAGGGGAAAAGGAAATAGAAGGATATGTCGATGGGCAGAGATGAAGAGGGGTGGGAGGAGGCTCGTGTGGAGCAAAAACGCCGGCATCGACCAGTTGGGCCGAGTGGCCTGTTTCTGTGCTGTACATTCTGTAGGATGCTGAGTGGGTAAATATGCTGCCCAGTCTGGTACTAGGGGCCACACAGACCAGAAGACCCGAGGTTTTAGCCTTTATTTATTCATTCTCAGGATGTGGATGTAGCTGGCAAAGCCCCCATTGCTTGCCCATCCCTAGTTACCCTGAGAAGGTGATGGTGGGCCTTCTGATAGTGGTTTTGATACAACTGTGTGGCTCGCTAGGCAGAGGGCAGTTAAGAGTCGACCACATTGGTGTGGGGACTGGAGTCACATATAGGCCCAGACCGGGGTAAGGACGGCAGGTTTCCTTCCCTGAAGGACATTAGTGAACCAGTTGGGTTTTTACGACAATCCAACAGTTTCACGGTCACTTTTACTGATATCAGCTTTTTATTTCCAGACGTTTTCAAACCTGAATTCAAATTCTCAAACTGCCTGTGGTGGGATGTGAACTCACATTCTCTGGATTATTAGTCCAGTAAAACAACCACCGGACCCAGTCTGCTGCCTCAGTGCTGATCTGAGCTCAGCTTGTAGTTGCCTCAGCACCATAGGCTCGGGAAGGGAGGGAGGGAGGGCAAAGACAGCCAGGGCCTCCACTCCTCATCTCCATCCAGCAACCCTGGATAGAGGGAGCGCAGGTGGGCTGGGGACAGCTGAGGACAGGATCGGGCTCGGCTGTGATGCCTGCCATGGTTGAATAACTTCCAGCACTCACACTGTTTGGGCTTGCATTCGAATGGCAAGGTGCCAGAGGGTGGGGATTGGAACTGTGTTCCCTGCCTTCAGGGAAGGAGGAAGAAAGGATAAAAAACAGTGACATCAATGATGGACACACAGGGTCTGATGCTGTCCCTTTACCTCCAGATCCTGCGTTCAAATCCAGCTCACAGTGACGGGGGTGGGGGGCGGGTAGACTCCTCTCTCTCTCTCTCTCTCTCACTCTCTCTCCTGGTTCTCCAGGTCCTCTGTGATTTGAGTTCCAGTTGCCCCAGCTCACCCCTAGTATGTGTGGGCACAGAACTGCATCCCTTCGTCATGAATTGGCAATCTCTCCTCGAGAGACCATGATATAGAAAGACAGAAGGGACTTGTATTTCTACAGCAACTTTCACCACCTGTCCCAACGCACTTTACAGCCAATGAAGTACTTTCAAAGTGTACTCACTGTTGCAACGTAGGAAACACAGCACCCAATTTGCGCACAGCAAGATCCCACAAACAGAAATGATCAGATCATCTGTTTTTTAGTGATGTTGGTTGAAGGATAAATATTGTCCAGGACACCAGGGAGAACTCCCCGTGCTCTTCTTCCAAGTAATGCTGTGAGCTCTTTTACATCCCCCTGAGAGGGCAGACAGGGCCTCGGTTTAACTGCACTGGGAGTGTCAGCCTAGATTCTGTGCTCAAGTCTCTGGAGTGGGACTTGAGCCCACAACCTTCTGACTCAGAGGTAAGAGTGCTGCCCACTGAACCATGGCTGACACCTTCTTCACCAACCCATTCTACTTGGGGATCCTGCCAGACAGCGTCCTGTTAGCCCTGAACTGGACTGAATATCAGGTCCCGGGGGGGGGGTCGTGGGGGAGGTGTAGGGGGAAGGGGGGCCCAGAATCCCGGCCAACCCCCAATTTATTCTGCTGAGATATTTTGTTCCAATTTTCGTTCCGGACAATTGTGTCACACACCAATCAGATATTTAAATAATAATGAAATTTGGCCAAGACAGGGTGATTTAGCTGAAAGCTCTGAGCTGATCCTTCCTTGACGTTTAGACATAATTGGCTCAGCACATCTCCTCAGTAATTATTCCTCCAGAAAATGACATTCCCACCGGCCACCTCACACGTCGGCCCAGTCAGTCAGTCAGAGAGAAGGAGCTGTCGCTTTCACTTATTCCTCAAACCGACTCTAATGAGCTCATCGACAGCTGTGATCTTCACAGGTAATGGCTCGTTCCTGACCAACTATCGAGCTAGAACATTTCAGATAAGACTCTTGGGGGGAGGAGGGGCTTGGTGTGTCCTTATATCTCCCACCCCCTCCCTGTGACAGTGGAACAAGTAACTGCATTGGGCAAATGGGTCCTCCCTGTGCCAGTCTACGATCGCCTCTCCCAGAGTTGATGCAGGTAAACAGGGACACAGTCCCATTGATATTCGGAGAAGGAAAGAAAGAAAAGACTTGCATTCATGCAGTGCCTTTCACAACCTCAGGACGTCCCAAAGCACGTCAGTCAATGAAGTACTTTTGAAGTGTAGTCACTGTTGTAATGTTGGAAACACAACAGACAGTTTGGGCACAGCAAGATCCCATAAACAGCAAGGTGATAATGACCAGATAATCTGTTTTAGTGATGTTGGTTGAGGGATAAATATTGAACAGGACACCAGGGAGAACTCCCCCGCTCTTCTTCAAATAGCACAATGGGATCTTTTACATCCACCTGAGAGGGCAGACAGGACCTCAGTTTAATATCTCTGGAGCAGGACTTGAACCCACGACCTTCTGACTCCACAGTGAGAGTGCAACCCACTGAGCCACGGCCAACACCTTGAGGGAATAGTCTAGAGGATAGTGTCGTGCAAGGAGCATCTGATAATCTCCCATTCATAACAGAGAACACAGAGAACACAGAGCACATAGAGAACACAGAGCATATAAAGAACACAGAGCACACAGAGAACACAGAGCACACAGAGAACATAGAGAACACAGAGCACATAGAGAACATAGAGAACACAGAGCACATAGAGAACACAGAGCACACAGAGAACATAGAGAACACAGAGCACATAGAGAACATAGAGAACACAGAGCACATAGAGAACACAGAGCACATAGAGAACACAGAGCACATAGAGAACACAGAGCATATAAAGAACACAGAGCACACAGAGAACACAGAGCACACAGAGAACATAGAGAACACAGAGCACATAGAGAACATAGAGAACACAGAGCACATAGAGAACACAGAGCACACAGAGAACATAGAGAACACAGAGCACATAGAGAACATAGAGAACACAGAGCACATAGAGAACACAGAGCACATAGAGAACACAGAGCACATAGAGAACACAGAGCACATAGAGAACATAGAGAACACAGAGCACATAGAGAACATAGAGAACACAGAGCACATAGAGAACACAGAGCACACAGAGAACATAGAGAACATAGAGAACACAGAGCACATAGAGAACATAGAGAACACAGAGCACATAGAGAACACAGAGCACACAGAGAACATAGAGAACACAGAGCACATAGAGAACATAGAGAACACAGAGCACATAGAGAACATAGAGAACACAGAGCACATAGAGAACATAGAGAACACAGAGCACATAGAGAACATAGAGAACACAGAGCATATAAAGAACACAGAGCACACAGAGAACATAGAGAACACAGAGAACACAGAGAACACAGAGAACACAGAGCACATAGAGAACATAGAGCACATAGAGAACATAGAGAACACAGAGCACATAGAGAACATAGAGAACACAGAGCACATAGAGAACACAGAGCATATAAAGAACACAGAGCACATAGAGAACATAGAGCACATAGAGAACATAGAGAACACAGAGCACATAGAGAACACAGAGCACATAGAGAACACAGAGAACACAGAGCACATAGAGAACACAGAGAACACAGAGCACATAGAGAACACAGAGCACATAGAGAACACAGAGCACATAGAGAACACAGAGAACACAGAGCACATAGAGAACACAGAGCACATAGAGAACACAGAGCACATAGAGAACACAGAGCACATAGAGAACACAGAGCACATAGAGAACATAGAGAACATAGAGCACATAGAGAACACAGAGCACATAGAGAACACAGAGAACACAGAGCACATAGAGAACACAGAGCACATAGAGAACACAGAGCACATAGAGAACACAGAGAACATAGAGAACACAGAGAACACAGAGCACATAGAGAACACAGAGAACATAGAGAACACAGAGCACATAGAGAACACAGAGCACATAGAGAACACAGAGCACATAGAGAACACAGAGCACATAGAGAACACAGAGCACATAGAGAACACAGAGCACATAGAGAACACAGAGAACATAGAGAACATAGAGAACACAGAGCACATAGAGAACACAGAGAACATAGAGAACATAGAGAACACAGAGAACACAGAGAACATAGAGAACATAGAGAACACAGAGCACATAGAGAACACAGAGAACATAGAGAACATAGAGAACACAGAGCACATAGAGAACACAGAGAACATAGAGAACACAGAGAACATAGAGAACACAGAGAACATAGAGAACATAGAGAACACAGAGCACATAGAGAACACAGAGAACATAGAGAACATAGAGAACACAGAGCACATAGAGAACACAGAGAACATAGAGAACACAGAGAACATAGAGAACACAGAGCACATAGAGAACACAGAGCACATAGAGAACACAGAGCACATAGAGAACACAGAGCACATAGAGAACACAGAGCACATAGAGAACACAGAGAACATAGAGAACATAGAGAACACAGAGCACATAGAGAACACAGAGAACATAGAGAACATAGAGAACACAGAGAACACAGAGAACATAGAGAACATAGAGAACACAGAGCACATAGAGAACACAGAGAACATAGAGAACATAGAGAACACAGAGCACATAGAGAACACAGAGAACATAGAGAACACAGAGAACATAGAGAACACAGAGAACATAGAGAACATAGAGAACACAGAGCACATAGAGAACACAGAGAACATAGAGAACATAGAGAACACAGAGCACATAGAGAACACAGAGAACATAGAGAACACAGAGAACATAGAGAACACAGAGCACGTAGAGAACACAGAGCACATGGAGAACACAGAGCACATAGAGAACACAGAGAACATAGAGAACACAGAGCACGTAGAGAACACAGAGAACATAGAGAACACAGAGCACATAGAGAACACAGAGCACATAGAGAACATAGAGCACACAGAGCACACAGGGAGCACGGAGCACACAGAGAACACAGAGAACACAGAGAACATAGAGAACACAGGGAGCACGGAGCACACAGAGAACACAGAGAACACAGAGAACATAGAGAACACAGAGCACACAGAGAACACAGAGCACATAGAGAACACAGAGCACAAAGAGAACACAGAGCACATAGAGAACACAGAGCACATAGAGCACACAGAGCACATAGAGAACACAGAGCACATAGAGAACACAGGGCACATAGAGAACACAGAGCACATAGAGCACACAGAGCACATAGAGAACACAGAGCACATAGAGAACACAGAGCACATAGAGAACACAGAGCACACAGAGAACACAGAGAACATAGAGCACATAGAGAACACAGAGAGCACACAGAGAGCACAGAGCACACAGAGAGCACACAGAGCACATGGAGAACACAGACCACAGAGCACATAGAGAACACAGAGAACATAGAGAACACAGAGCACATAGAGAACATAGAGAACACTGAGCACATGGAGAACACAGAGCACACAGAGCACATAGAGAACACAGAGCACATAGAGAACATAGAGAACACAGCAGATGGAGAGCACAGAGCACATAGAGAACACAGCACATAGAGAACACAGAGCACATAGAGAGCACAGAGCACATAGAGAACACTGAGCACATAGAGAGCACAGAGCACATAGAGAACACAGAGCACATAGAGAACACAGAGCACATAGAGAACACAGTGCACATAGAGAACACAGGGCACATAGAGAACACAGAACACAGAGCACATAGAGAACACAGAGAACACAGAGCACATAGAGAACACAGAGCACATAGAGAACACAGAGCACACAGAGAACACAGAGAACATAGAGAACACAGAGCACACAGAGAGCACACAGAGCACATGGAGAACACAGACCACAGAGCACATAGAGAACACAGAGAACATAGAGAACACAGAGCACATAGAGAACATAGAGAACACTGAGCACATGGAGAACACAGAGCACACAGAGCACATAGAGAACACAGAGCACATAGAGAACATAGAGAACACAGCAGATGGAGAGCACAGAGCACATA
This sequence comes from Heptranchias perlo, assembly GCF_035084215.1. Lineage (NCBI taxonomy): Eukaryota > Metazoa > Chordata > Chondrichthyes > Hexanchiformes > Hexanchidae > Heptranchias > Heptranchias perlo. Next base: position 20,359 of record NW_027139575.1, on the reverse strand, counting down.
GAGAACACAGCACATAGAGAACACAGAGCACATAGAGAGCACAGAGCACATAGAGAACACTGAGCACATAGAGAGCACAGAGCACGTAGAGAACACAGAGCACATAGAGAACACAGTGCACATAGAGAACACAGAGCACATAGAGAACACAGAGCATATAGAGAACATACAGCACATAGAGAACACAGCACATAGAGAACACAGAGCACATAGAGAGCACAGCACATAGAGAACACAGAGCACATAGAGAGCACAGAGCACATAGAGAACACAGCAGATAGAGAGCACAGAGCACATAGAGAGCACAGAGCACATAGAGAACACAGAGCACATAGAGAACACAGCACATAGAGAACACAGACCACATAGAGAACACAGCACATAGAGAACACAGAGCACATAGAGAACACAGAGCACATAGAGAACACAGCACATAGAGAACACAGAGCACATAGAGAGCACAGCACATAGAGAACACAGAGCACATAGAGAGCACAGAGCACATAGAGAACACAGCAGATAGAGAGCACAGAGCACATGGAGAGCACAGAGCACATGGAGAGCACAGAGCATATAGAGAACATACAGCACATAGAGAACACAGCACATAGAGAACACAGAGCACATAGAGAGCACAGAGCACATAGAGAACACAGCAGATAGAGAGCACAGAGCACATAGAGAGCACAGAGCACATAGAGAACACAGAGCACATAGAGAACACAGCACATAGAGAACACAGACCACATAGAGAACACAGCACATAGAGAACACAGAGCACATAGCGAACACAGAGCACATAGAGAACACAGCACATAGAGAACACAGAGCACATAGAGAGCACAGCACATAGAGAACACAGAGCACATAGAGAGCACAGAGCACATAGAGAACACAGCAGATAGAGAGCACAGAGCACATGGAGAGCACAGAGCACATGGAGAGCACAGAGCACATAGAGAACACAGAGCACACAGAGAACACAGCACATAGAGAACACAGAGCACATAGAGAACACAGAGCACATAGAGAACACAGCACATAGAGAACACAGAGCACATAGAGAACACAGCACATAGAGCACATAGAGAACACAGCAGATAGAGAGCACAGAGTACATAGAGAACACAGCACATAGAGAACACAGAGCACATAGAGAACACAGAGCACATAGAGAACACAGAGCACATAGAGAACACAGAGCACATAGAGAACACAGACCACAGAGCACATAGAGAACACAGAGCACATAGAGAACACAGAGCACATAGAGAACACAGAGCACATAGAGAACACAGACCACAGAGCACATAGAGAACACAGAGCACATAGAGAACACAGAGCACATAGAGAACACAGAGCACATAGAGAACACAGACCACAGAGCACATAGAGAACACAGAGCAAATAGAGAACACAGAGCACATAGAGAACACAGAGCACATAGAGAACACAGAGCACATAGAGAACACAGAGCACATAGAGAACACAGAGCACATAGAGAACACAGACCACAGAGCACATAGAGAACACAGGGAACTCAGAGAACACAGAGAACACAGAGCTGGGTCAGTCAGGAAACTGCAAGGGAAATTGGGGTGACTGTGCAACAGGTTAAGGTTGAAGTGTAACCCTTCACCTCATTGATGGCGTTACTGAGAGTGTTTTAATAACCCATTAAAGTAGGCCGTACAAAGGCAGCCTGAGTTGGAGAGCCCTCAGACTGGGGGATGTTGGATCCCATTTCCCCCTGTAGTCTGTCGCGTTCCTGCTCTCAGTGGTGGGGCCACGATGAGTGAAGGCAGGAACGCAATTTTTCATCATGACGTTCCCAATTCGTGCTCTGGGGTTGACAGAGGCTCCCTCTGCAGTCTCCGCACAGTCCATGTCCTCTGTGTAGTGAAATCAAAAGGGGGAATTTTAACTCCCCGGGACAGGTGGGACAGTGATGGGCGAGAGGGTTAAATTGTTCAAAGTAAGAAAGGTGACCCCAGCCCGCCCCAGACTTCCGGTTTAACTGGGGAAGGCCAATAACCCGCTCTCAATAGGTGGGTCGGTAATTATAATATGTTAATGAGTCTCCATGTATTAGATTTTGGCAGTCAAGTGGATTTAAGAGCTGTGGGCCGGGTTTCTCAAGGCTTGGGAAAGCAAAAGAGAGGCAGTAACTGCGAATCCAGCAGGTACTGGGCCAGGAGGAGAAGGAGTGCTCAGGACCCCCAGACCCCCAAGCAAACCTGCTGGGATCTCTCCCACCACCACGATCGCCTCTCCTCCCCCGCGAACTCTCCCCCCGCGATCTCTCCCCCCTCGATCTCTCCCCCCGCGAACTCTCCCCCCGCGATCTCTCCCCGCGCGATCTCTCCCACTCGATCTCTCCCACCGCGATCTCTCCCCCTCGATCTCTCCCACTCGATCTCTCCCACCGCGATCTCTCCCCCTCGATCTCTCCCACTCGATCTCTCCCCCCTCGATCACACCCCCTGCGATCTCCCCCCGCGATCTCTCCCCCTCGATTTCTCCCCCCGCGATCTCTCCCCCTCGATCTCTCTCCCCCCCGCGATCTCTCCCCCCGCGATCTCTCCCACTCGATCTCTCCCCCCGTGATCTCTCCCCCCGCGATCTCTCCCCCCGCGATCTCTCCCCCTCGATCTCTCCCACTCGATCTCTCCCCCCGCGATCCCTCCCCCTCGATCTCTCCCCCCGCATCTCTCCCCCCGCAAATCTCTCCTCCAGCGATCTCTCCCCCCGCGATCTCTCCCCCCGCGATCTCTCCCCCTCGATCTCTCCCACTCGATCTCTCCCCCCGCGATCTCTCCCCCCGCGATCTCTCCCCCTCGATCTCTCCCACTCGATCTCTCCCCCCGCGATCTCTCCCCCCGCGATCTCTCCCCCTCGATCTCTCCCACTCGATCTCTCCCCCCGCGATCTCTCCCCCCGCGATCTCTCCCCCTCGATCTCTCCCACTCGATCTCTCCCCCCGCGATCTCTCCCCCGGCGATCTCTCCCCCCGCGATCTCTCCGCCTCGATCTCTCCCACTCGATCTCTCCCCCCGCGATCTCTCCTCCCGCGATCTCTCCCCCCGCGATCTCTCCCCCCGCGATCTCTCCCACTCGATCTCTCCCCCCGCGATCTCTCCCCCCGCGATCTCTCCCCCTCGATCTCTCCCCCCGCGATCTCTCCCCCCGCGATCTCTCCCCCCGCGATCTCTCCCCCCGCGATCTCTCCCCCTCGATCTCTCCCCCCGCGATCTCTCCCCCCGCGATCTCTCCCCCCGCGATCTCTCCCCCTCGATCTCTCCCACTCGATCTCTCCCCCTGCGATCCCTCCCCCTCGATCTCTCCCCCCGCATCTCTCCCCCCGCAAATCTCTCCCGCCGCGATCTCTCCCCCCGCGATCTCTCCCCCCGCGATCTCTCCCCCTCGATCTCTCCCACTCGATCTCTCCCCCCACGATCTCTCCCCCCGCGATCTCTCCCCCCGCGATCTCTCCCCCTCGATCTCTTCCCCCGCGATCTCTCCCCCCGCATCTCTCCCCCCGCGATCTCTCCCCCCGTGATCTCTCCCCCCGCGATCCCTCCCCCTCGATCTCTCCCCCCGCGATCTCTCCCCCCGCGATCTCTCCCCCTCGATCACTCCCCCCGCGATCTCTCCCCCCGCGATCACTCCCCCCTCAATCTCACCCCCCTCAATCTCACCCCCTTCGAACACTCCCCCCTCCAGTCTCTCCCCACTCCAATCTCTCCCCCCGCGATCTCTCCCCCCGCGATCTCTCCCCCCGCGATCTCTCCCCCCGCGATCTCTCCCCCTCGATCTCTCCCCCCGCGATCTCTCCCCCTCGATCTCACCCCCTGCGATCTCTCCCCCTGCGATCTCTCCCCCTCGATCTCTCCCCCCGCGATCTCTCCCCTGCGATCTCTCCCCCTCGATCTCACCCCCTGCGATCTCTCCCCCTGCGATCTCTCCCCCCTCGATCTCTCCCCCCTCCAATCTCTCCCCCTGCGATCTCTCCCCCCGCGATCTCTCCCCCTCGATCTCTCCCCCCTCCAATCTCTCCCCCTCGATCTCACCCCCTGCGATCTCTCCCCCTGCGATCTCACCCCCTGCGATCTCCCCCTGCGATCTCCCCCTTCCAATCTCTCCCCCCTCCAATCTCTCCCCCCGCGATCTCTCCCCCCGCGATCTCTCCCCCCGCGATCTCTCCCCCTCGATCTCACCCCCTGCGATCTCCCCCTGCGATCTCCCCCCTCCAATCTCTCCCCCCGCGATCTCTCCCCCCGCGATCTCTCTCCCCGCGATCTCTCCCCCTGCGATCTCTCCCCCCTCGATCTCTCCCCCTCGATCTCTTCCCCTCGATCTCTATCCCCTCGATTCTCCCCCCTCGATCTCTCCGTCCTCGATGTCTCCCTCCTCGATCTGTCCCCCGCGATCTCTCCCCCTCGATCTCTCACCCTCGATCTCTCCCCCCTCGATCTCTCCCCCTGCGATCTCTCCCCCTGCGATCTCTCCCCCCTCGTTCTCTCCCCCTGCGATCTCTCCCCCTTCGATCTCTCCCCCTCTATCTCTCCCCCCGCGATCTCTCCCCCTGTGATCTCTCCCCCCTCGATCTCTCCCCCTCGATTTCTCCCCCTCGATCTCTCCCCCTGCGATCTCTCCCCCGCGATCTCTCCCCCTCGATCTCTCCCCCTGCGATCTCTCCCCCTGCGATCTCTCCCCCTCGATCTCTCCCCCTCTATCTCTCTCCCCCCTCTATCTCTCCCCCCTCTATCTCTCCCCCCGCGATCTCTCCCCCTGCGATCTCTCCCCCTCAATCTCTCCCCCTCGATTTCTCCCCCTCTATCTCTCCCCCTGCGATCTCTCCCCCTGCGATCTCTCCCCCTCGATCTCTCCCCCTGCGATCTCTCCCCCTGCGATCTCTCCCCCTCGATCTCTCCCCCTGTGATCTCTCCCCCCGCGATCTCTCCTCCTGCGATCTCTGCCCCTCGATCTCTCCCCCCTGCGATCTCTTCCCCCCTCGATCTCCCCACCTCGATCTCCCCCCCTCAATCTCTCCCCCCTCGATCACCCGCCGTGATCTCTCCCCTCGCGATCTCTCCCCCTCGATCTCTCCCCCCTCGATCTCTCCCCCCTTGAACTCTCCCCTGCGATCTCTCCCCCTCAATCTCACCCCCTGCGATCTCTCCCCCCTCGATCTCTCCCCCCTCGATCTCTCCCCCCTCGATCTCTCCCCCCTCGATCTCTCCACCCTCGATTTCTCCCCCCTCAATTTCTCCCCCCTCGATCTCACCCCCTGCGATCTCTCCCCCCTCGATCTCTCCCCCAAGATCTTTCCCCCTGCGATCTCTCCCCCTCGATCTCCTCACCTGCGATCTCCACCTTTGATCTCTCCCCCTGCAATCTCTACCCCGCGATCATGCCCACCGTGATCTCTCCCCACAATCTTCCCCCCCGCAATCTCCTCCTGCCCCAATCTGTCCCCTCCCCGCAATCTCCCCCCACGATCTCCCCCCGCAAGCTCTCCCCACGATCTCCTCCCCCCCGATCTGTCCCCTCCCCGCGATCTCCCCCCACAATCTCCCCCCGCAAGCTCTCCCCACGATCTCCTCCCCCCCGATCTGTCCCCTCCCCACGATCTCCTCCCCTGCGATCTCCTCCCCCGCGATCTCCTCCCCCCACGATCTCCTCCCTCTGCAATCTCCCCCCACGATCTCTCCCCTGCGATCTCTCCCCTGCGATCTCTCCCCTGCGATCTCTCCCCTGCGATCTCTCCCCTGCGATCTCTCCCCTGCTATCTTTCCCCCGCGATCTTTACCCTCCCCACGATCTTCACCCACTATCTCCGCCCCCGCGATCTGTCCCCTCCCCGCGATCTCCTCCCCCGTGATCTCTCCCCCGCGATCTCTCCCCCGCGATCTCCTCCCCTGCGATCTCCTCCCCCGCGATCTCCTCCCCCCACGATCTCCTCCCTCTGCAATCTCCCCCCACGATCTCTCCCCTGCGATCTCTCCCCTGCGATCTCTCCCCTGCTATCTTTCCCCCGCGATCTTTACCCTCCCCACGATCTTCACCCACTATCTCCGCCCCCGCGATCTGTCCCCTCCCCGCGATCTCCTCCCCCGTGATCTCTCCCGCCCCCCCCCCCCCCCCACGATCTCCCCCCCATCCCTGGCTCGATTTCTCCCTCCCTTCTGTTTCCCTGCGGCCTTGTACAGCAGGCCTCCTCGCCGGTGGCCAGCCTCTCTATCTGGCCGGCTGCCTGGCGAGAAACGGAATTTAAAAATTCTAATGAGGTCCTGCCATTAAATTCGGTCGGACCTCCGCCTTTCCCGTATTTCCAGGTTTCCCAGCCGCTGGCAGTCACCCCCGCTCCCTTCCCACCTCTCCGTTAATACCGTGGCCTAAATCTCTGTTCACCTCCCTGCCTGAACTTCAGTTTGCTTTACCGGCAGTGACAATACCCCTGTGTCAGCCGTGGATCAGTGGGTAACAATCTGGCCTCGGAGTCAGAAGGTCGTGTGTTTATAGTCCCACTCCAGGGACTTGAGCACATCATCCAGGCTGACACACTAGTGCAGTACTGAGGGAGTGCTGTACTGTCGGAGGTGCCGTCTTTCAGATGAGACGTTAAACCGAGGTCCCATCTGCCCTCTCAGGTGGGTGTAAAAGACCCCATGGCACTATTTTGAAGAAGACCAGGGGGGTTCACCCTGGTGTCCTGGTCAATATTTATCCTTCAACCAACATCACCAACCCTGCTCACTAATCTCATTGCTGTTTGTGGGATCATACTGTGTTCAAATTGGCTGCTGCGTCTCCTACATTACAACAGTGACTACACTTCAAAAGGTACTTTATTGGCTGTAAAGACCTTTGGGACGTCCTGACGATGTGAAAGACGCTATATAAATGCACCTGCGTACTTACTGATAACGACCCTGAAATCGAGCCTAACTCAACAGAATGCAGATCGGAGAATCAGGCGCTGTGTTTAAAGTGCCCACTCTCGGTAACTCAGTGTCAGAGCAGTGGGAGGCGTTCACGGGGGAGATTGAAGGGGTTCAGAGTAAACATGTTCCCACAAAGGAAAAGGGTGGGACTGCCAAGTCTAGAGCCCCCTGGATGATAAGGAGCATATAGGGTAAGATAAGGCAAAAAAGGGAAGCTTATGTCAGACACGAGAGCTCAATACTGCAGAAAGCCTCGAGGAGTATAGAAAGTGCAGGGATGAAATTAAAAATGAAATTAAGAAAGCAAAGGGAGGGGGCATGAAAAAATACTGGCAAGTAAAATCAAGGAAAACCCAAAAATGTTTTATAAATACATAAAGAGCAAAAGGATAACTAAGGAAAGAGTAGGGCCAAAAAGGGTAACCTGTGTGTGGAGGTGGAAGATGTGGGTTTGGTTCTTAATGAATACTTTGCATCTGTCTTCACAATTCAGGCATTGTAGTTAAGGAGGAGGAGTGTGAAATATTGGATGGGATAAACATAGTGAGAGAGGAAGTATTAAGAGGATTAGCATCTTTGAAAGTAGATAAATCACCAGGCCCGGATGAAATGTATCCCAGGGTATTAAGAGAAGCCAGGGAGGAAATAGCAGAGGCTTTAACAATCATTTTCCAATCCTCCCTGGCTACATGCATGTGCCAGAGGATTGGAGGACTGCTAACGTTGTACCATTGTTTAAGAAGTGAGAAAGGGATAGACTGAATAATTATAGGTCAGTCAGTCTAAACTCGCTGGTGGGTAAATTATTGGAAACAATCTGAGGGACAGGATAAATCGTCATTTAGAAAGGCACGGAGTAATCAAGGACAGTCAGCGTGGATTTGTTACAGGAAGGTTGTGTCTGACTAACTTGACTGAATTTTTCGAGGAGGTGACAAGGAGGATCAATGAAGGTAGTGTATTTGATGTAGTCTACATGGATTTTAGCAAGGCTTATGACAAGGTCCCACATGGCAGACTGGTCAAAAGGGAAAGTGATCAGGATGCTGATACAGTACGAGCAGTAATTTGGGAATATTTAACTGGAGGTGTCCCTGTGCAGTTCAGTGTCACTCTTTCACAGTAACTTTATAAATCACCATTTAAACGACAGGTTACCATGGCAATGATCCAAGAGAAAGTGGCAGGAAGCAAAGGGTAATGTTCGACAAGTCTTTTTGTATCTGGAAGGCTGTTTCCAGTGGGGTTCCACAGGGCTCAGTGCTAGGTCCTTTGCTTTTTGTGGTTTATATCAATGATTTGGACTTAAATGTAGGGGGCATGATTAAGAAGTTTTCAGATGATACAAAAATTGTCCGTGTGGTTGATAGTGAGGAGGAAAGCTGTAGACTACAGGAAGATATCAATGGACTGGTCAGGTGGGCAGAAAAGTGGCAAATGGAATTCAATCCGGAGAAGTGTGAGGTAATACATTTGGGGAGAGCAAACAAGGCAAGGGAGTACACAATAAATTGGAGAATACTGAGAGGTGTAGAGAAACAGAAGGACCTTGGAGAGCATGTCCACAGATCCCTGAGAGTAACAGGACAGGTAGATAAGGTGGTTAAAAAGGCATATGGGATACTTTCCTTTATTAGCCGAGGCATAGAATATAAGAGCAGGGAGATTATGCTAGAACTGTATAAAACATTGGTTAGGCCACAGCTTGAGTATTGTGTTCAGTTCTGGTCACCACATTACAGGAAGGATGTAATTGCACTAGAGAGGGTACAGAGGAGATTTACGAGGATGTTGCCAGGACTGGAGAATTTTAGCTATGAGGAAAGATTGGATAGGCTGGGGTTGTTCTCTTTGGAACAGAGGAGGCTGAGGGGAGATTTAATTGAGGTCTACAAAATTATGGCGGGACAAGATAGAGTGGATAGGGAGGACCTATTTCCCTTAGCAGAGGGGTCAATAACCAGGGGGCACAGATTCAAAGTGATTGGTAGAAGGATTAGAGAGGAGCTGAGGAGAATTCTTTTCACCCAGAGGGTGGTGGGGGTCTGGAACTCACTGCCTGAAGTGGTGGTAGAGGCAGAAACCCTCAACTCATTGAGAAAGTACCTGGATGTGCACCTGAAGTACCGTGACCTACAGGGCTACGGACCAAGTGCTGGAAAGTGGATTAAGTTGGATAGCTCTTTTTCTTTCAGATGGCACAGACACGATGGGCCGAATGGCCATCTTCTGTGCGGTAAATTTCTATGATTCTGTGATCTTACGGTGATCCTGATTTTCCAGTGGTCCCAGCAGTGTGAATGGGAGGCTCTGAGCTCCACGATTAACCCTCCCATCAGGTGACCAGTGATGTTACTGTATCACTGTTTTCTGCCCGTTAACCAGATTGCCCTGTGTACAACCTACACGGTGATCACTAATCTGTTTATTTAAAGAGACCGGAGAGAGAGGGGAATTCGATACTTCCAATTAATCGCTCGGACAGAGACATTACCGTTTCTACACTCTATTTGTTAAAAAGGAACGGAGTTTATTCACCGGGTCTGATCACCAGACTTACTATCCCAGCGAGCACCTGGTACATTGCCATGGTAACCTGTCGTTTAAATGGTGATTTATAAAGTTACTGCGAAACAGTAACACTGAACTGCACGGGGACACCTCCAGTTAAAGATTCCCAAGTTACTGCTCGTGCTGTATCTGCATCTTGATCTGAGCATTAGTTGAATCAGCAGAAAGTTCCAGAACAATAATAAGAGAATGGCCTCTCTCTCTGTGGCACTCTTTGCTCTGAGCATTGACTTCAGCCTCTTTAGATTTCAGCGACACCTCAATTCCAAACCTGTTCTAATTTCACACCTGACCCTCGTCTCCTTGACTTTCCATCTCTCCCATTTCCCCAGGCCTCTCATTAACTCTTCACACTTTCCTTTGTTTCTTCAACATCTAAAAGCTTCTGCCCGTCAGTTGATCGGATGATCCACTACCTCACTCCTCTCATGACTCCTCCCTGGGTATCTCGATGTTTCTATCTCGATTTCTCCCCCTCCCAATTTTCTGATTGTATTACGACACTTGTCCACTTCTTATTTCTCAGTTTTGACGAAGGGTCCACACCGAGAACGTTAATCTATCGATTCCCTACTGATGCTGACTGACCCGCTGAATGTTCCTGGCTCTCTCCAATTTTGTTCCAGATTTCTCGTGTCTGCAGTTTTATTGCAATGATGTCCCTGTTGCTTTTTCCCCTTCTCTGTTCACAGATGCTCCATGCAGCACTACAGCGCGAACCTGCCAGCCACCAGCATCATCATCACGTTCCATAACGAGGCCAGGTCCGCACTGCTGCGGACAGTCAGGAGGTGAGTGCGACACTGCCCCCATCTCCTGCCCTTCAGTGGGGGCATTCTGTGGGAACTGCACCACAGGGGGGCGATTTTGTATCGGCAGGAGTTGTTTGCACGTGTGCGTGAGAGAGAGAGAAAATACATGAGAAAGAATGTGTGAGTGAGAGAGAGAATGTGTGAGAGAGAGAGAGAATGTGTGAGTGTGAGAGAGAATGTGTGAGAGAGAGAGAGAATGTGTGAGTGAGAGAGAGAGAATGTGCGAGTGAGAGAGAGAGAATGTGTGAGTGTGAGAGAGAATGTGTGAGTGTGAGAGAGAATGTGTGAGTGAGAGAGAGAATGTGTGAGAGAGAGAGAGAATGTGTGAGTGAGAGAGAGAGAATGTGCGAGTGAGAGAGAGAGAATGTGTGAGTGAGAGAGAGAGAATGTGTGAGTGAGAGAGAGAATGTGTGAGAGAGAGAGAGAATGTGTGAGTGAGAGAGAGAGAATGTGTGAGTGAGAGAGAGAATGTGTGAGTGAGAGAGAGAATGTGTGAGTGAGAGAGAGAATGTGTGAGTGAGAGAGAGAATGTGTGAGTGAGAGAGAGAATGTGTGAGTGAGAGAGAGAATGTGTGAGTGAGAGAGAGAATGTGTGAGTGAGAGAGAGAATGTGTGAGAGAGAGAGAGAATGTGTGAGAGAGAGAGAGAATGTGTGAGTGAGAGAGAGAATGTGTGAGTGAGAGAGAGAGAATGTGTGAGTGAGAGAGAGAATGTGTGAGTGAGAGAGAGAGAATGTGTGAGTGAGAGAGAGAATGTGTGAGTGAGAGAGAGAGAATGTGTGAGTGAGAGAGAGAATGTGTGAGTGAGAGAGAGAATGTGTGAGTGAGAGAGAGAGAATGTGTGAGTGAGAGAGAGAATGTGTGAGTGAGAGAGAGAGAATGTGTGAGTGAGAGAGAGAATGTGTGAGTGAGAGAGAGAATGTGTGAGTGAGAGAGAGAATGTGTGAGTGAGAGAGAGAATGTGTGAGTGAGAGAGAGAATGTGTGAGTGTGAGAGAGAGAATGTGTGAGTGAGAGAGAGAATGTGTGAGTGAGAGAGAGAGAATGTGCGAGTGAGAGAGAGAAAGTGTGAGTGAGAGAGAGAATGTGTGAGTGAGAGAGAGAATGTGTGAGTGAGAGAGAGAGAATGTGCGAGTGAGAGAGAGAGAATGTGTGAGTGAGAGAGAGAGAATGTGTGAGTGTGAGAGAGAATGTGTGAGTGAGAGAGAGAGAATGTGTGAGTGAGAGAGAGAATGTGTGTGTGAGAGAGAGGATGTGTGAGTGAGAGAGAGAATGTGTGAGTGTGAGAGAGAATGTGTGTGTGAGAGAGAGAGAATGTGTGAGTGAGAGAGAGAATGTGTGAGTGAGAGAGAGAATGTGTGAGTGAGAGAGAGAGAATGTGCGAGTGAGAGAGAGAGAATGTGTGAGTGAGAGAGAGAATGTGTGAGTGAGAGAGAGAATGTGTGAGTGAGAGAGAGAATGTGTGAGTGAGAGAGAGAATGTGTGAGTGAGAGAGAGAGAATGTGTGAGTGAGAGAGAGAATGTGTGAGTGAGAGAGAGAGAGAATGTGTGAGAGAGAGAGAGAGAATGTGTGAGTGTGAGAGAGAATGTGAGTGTGAGAGAGAATGTGTGAGTGAGAGTTAGAGAATGTGTGAGTGAGAGAGAGAATGTGTGAGTGAGAGAGAGAGAATGTGTGAGTGAGAGAGAGAATGTGTGAGTGAGAGAGAGAATGTGTGAGTGAGAGAGAGAATGTGTGCGTGAGAGAGAGAATGTGTGAGAGAGAGAGAATGTGTGAGTGAGAGAGAGAGAATGTGTGAGTGAGAGAGAGAATGTGAGTGTGAGAGAGAGAATGTGTGAGTGAGAGAGAGAGAGAATGTGTGAGTGAGAGAGAGAATGTGTGAGTGAGAGAGAGAGAGAATGTGTGAGTGAGAGAGAGAATGTGTGAGTGAGAGAGAGAGAATGTGTGAGTGAGAGAGAGAATGTGTGAGTGAGAGAGAGAGAATGTGTGAGTGAGAGAGAGAATGTGTGAGTGAGAGAGAGAGAATGTGTGAGTGAGAGAGAGAGAATGTGTGAGTGAGAGAGAGAATGTGTGAGTGAGAGAGAGAGAATGTGTGAGTGAGAGAGAGAATGTGTGAGTGTGAGAGAGAATGTGTGAGTGAGAGAGAGAGAATGTGTGAGTGAGAGAGAGAATGTGTGAGTGAGAGAGAGAGAATGTGTGAGTGAGAGAGAGAGAATGTGTGAGTGAGAGAGAGAATGTGTGAGTGAGAGAGAGAGAATGTGTGAGTGAGAGAGAGAATGTGTGAGTGTGAGAGAGAATGTGTGAGTGAGAGAGAGAGAATGTGTGAGTGAGAGAGAGAATGTGTGAGTGAGAGAGAGAGAATGTGTGAGTGAGAGAGAGAGAGAATGTGTGAGTGAGAGAGAGAATGTGTGAGAGAGAGAGAGAATGTGTGAGTGAGAGAGAGAATGTGTGAGTGAGAGAGAGAGAATGTGTGAGTGAGAGAGAGAATGTGTGAGTGAGAGAGAGAGAATGTGTGAGTGAGAGAGAGAATGTGTGAGTGTGAGAGAGAATGTGTGAGTGAGAGAGAGAATGTGTGAGTGAGAGAGAGAGAATGTGTGAGTGAGAGAGAGAATGTGTGAGTGAGAGAGAGAGAATGTGTGAGTGAGAGAGAGAGAATGTGTGAGTGAGAGAGAGAATGTGTGAGTGAGAGAGAGATGTGTGAGTGTGAGAGAGAATGTGTGAGTGAGAGAGAGAGAATGTGTGAGTGAGAGAGAGAATGTGTGAGTGACGAGAGAGAGAATGTGTGAGTGAGAGAGAGAATGTGTGAGTGAGAGAGAGAGAATGTGTGAGTGAGAGAGAGAATGTGTGAGTGAGAGAGAGAATGTGTGAGTGAGAGAGAGAATGTGTGAGTGAGAGAGAGAATGTGTGAGTGAGAGAGAGAATGTGTGAGTGAGAGAGAGAATGTGTGAGTGAGAGAGAGAATGTGTGAGAGAGAGAGAGAATGTGTGAGTGAGAGAGAGAATGTGTGAGTGAGAGAGAGAATGTGTGAGTGAGAGAGAGAATGTGTGAGTGAGAGAGAGAATGTGTGAGTGAGAGAGAGAGAATGTGTGAGTGAGAGAGAGAGAATGTGTGAGTGAGAGAGAGAATGTGTGAGTGAGAGAGAGAATGTGTGAGTGAGAGAGAGAATGTGTGAGTGAGAGAGAGAATGTGTGAGTGAGAGAGAGAATGTGTGAGTGTGAGAGAGAATGTGTGAGTGAGAGGGAGAATGTGTGAGAGAGAGAGAGAATGTGTGAGTGAGAGAGAGAGAATGTGTGAGTGAGAGAGAGAATGTGTGAGTGAGAGAGAGAGAATGTGTGAGAGAGAGAGAGAATGTGTGAGTGAGAGAGGATGTGTGAGTGTGAGAGTGAATGTGTGTGAGTGAGAGAGAGAATGTGTGAGTGAGAGAGAGAGAATGTGTGAGTGAGAGAGAGAATGTGTGAGTGTGAGAGAGAGAATGTGTGAGTGAGAGAGAGAGAATGTGTGAGTGAGAGAGAGAGATGTGTGAGTGAGAGAGAGAGAATGTGTGAGTGAGAGAGAGAATGTGTGAGTGTGAGAGGAGATGTGTGAGTGAGGAGAGAATGTGTGAGTGAGAGAGAGAATGTGTGAGTGAGAGAGAGAAGTGTGAGAGAGAGAGAGAGAATGTGTGAGTGAGAGAGAGAGAATGTGTGAGTGAGAGAGAGAATGTGTGAGTGAGAGAGAGAATGTGTGAGTGAGAGAGAGAATGTGTGAGTGAGAGAGAGATGTGTGAGTGAGAGAGAGAATGTGTGAGTGAGAGAGAGAGAATGTGTGAGTGTGAGAGAGAGAATGTGTGAGTGAGAGAGAGAATGTGTGAGTGAGAGAGAGAATGTGTGAGTGAGAGAGAGAGAATGTGTGAGTGAGAGAGAGAATGTGTGAGTGAGAGAGAGAGAATGTGTGAGTGAGAGAGAGAGATGTGTGAGTGAGAGAGAGAATGTGTGAGTGAGAGAGAGAATGTGTGAGTGAGAGAGAGAGAATGTGTGAGTGAGAGAGAGAGAATGTGTGAGTGAGAGAGAGAATGTGTGAGTGAGAGAGAGAGAATGTGTGAGTGAGAGAGAGAATGTGTGAGTGAGAGAGAGAATGTGTGAGTGAGAGAGAGAGAATGTGTGGTGAGAGAGAGAGAATGTGTGAGTGAGAGAGAGAATGTGTGAGTGAGAGAGAGAATGTGTGAGTGAGAGAGAGAATGTGTGAGTGAGAGAGATGTGTGAGAGAGAGATGTGAGTGAGAGAGAGAATGTGTGAGTGTGAGAGAGAATGTGTGAGTGAGAGAGAGAATGTGTGAGTGTGAGAGAGAGAATGTGTGAGTGAGAGAGAGAATGTGTGAGTGAGAGAGAGAATGTGTGAGTGAGAGAGAGAATGTGTGAGTGTGAGAGAGAGAATGTGTGAGTGAGAGAGAGAATGTGTGAGAGAGAGAGAGAATGTGTGAGTGTGAGAGAGAGAATGTGTGAGTGAGAGAGAGATGTGTGTGTGAGAGAGAGAATGTGTGAGTGTGAGAGAGAATGTGTGAGAGAGAGAGAGAATGTGTGAGTGTGAGAGAGAGAATGTGTGAGTGAGAGAGAGAATGTGTGAGTGAGAGAGAGAATGTGTGAGTGAGAGAGAGAATGTGTGAGTGTGAGAGAGAATGTGTGAGTGAGAGAGAGAATGTGTGAGAGAGATGTGAGTGAGAGAGAGAATGTGTGAGTGTGAGAGAGAATGTGTGAGTGAGAGAGAGAATGTGTGAGTGTGAGAGAGAATGTGTGAGTGTGAGAGAGAATGTGTGAGTGAGAGAGAGAATGTGTGAGTGAGAGAGAGATGTGTGAGTGTGAGAGAGAGAATGTGTGAGTGAGAGAGAGAATGTGTGAGTGAGAGAGAGAATGTGAGTGTGAGAGAGAGAATGTGTGAGTGAGAGAGAGAGAATGTGTGAGTGTGAGAGAGAATGTGTGAGTGAGAGAGAGAATGTGTGAGTGAGAGAGAGAATGTGTGAGTGAGAGAGAGAATGTGTGAGTGAGAGAGAGAGAATGTGTGAGTGAGAGAGAGAATGTGTGAGTGAGAGAGAGAGAATGTGTGAGTGAGAGAGAGAATGTGTGAGTGAGAGAGAGAATGTGTGAGTGAGAGAGAGAATGTGTGAGAGAGAGAGAGAATGTGTGAGTGAGAGAGAGAATGTGTGAGTGAGAGAGAGAATGTGTGAGTGAGAGAGAGAGAATGTGTGAGTGAGAGAGAGAATGTGTGAGTGAGAGAGAGAATGTGTGAGTGAGAGAGAGAATGTGTGAGTGAGAGAGAGAATGTGTGAGTGAGAGAGAGAGAATGTGTGAGTGAGAGAGAGAATGTGTGAGTGAGAGAGAGAGAATGTGTGAGTGAGAGAGAGAATGTGTGAGTGAGAGAGAGAATGTGTGAGTGAGAGAGAGAATGTGTGAGTGAGAGAGAGAATGTGTGAGTGAGAGAGAGAATGTGTGAGTGAGAGAGAGAATGTGTGAGAGAGAGAGAGAATGTGTGAGTGAGAGAGAGAATGTGTGAGTGAGAGAGAGAATGTGTGAGTGAGAGAGAGAGAATGTGTGAGTGAGAGAGAATGTGTGAGTGAGAGAGAGAATGTGTGAGTGTGAGAGAGAGAATGTGTGAGTGAGAGAGAGAATGTGTGAGTGAGAGAGAGAATGTGTGAGTGAGAGAGAGATGTGTGAGTGAGAGAATGTGTGAGTGAGAGAGAGTGAATGTGTGAGTGTGAGAGAGAGATGTGTGAGTGAGAGAGAGAATGTGTGAGTGAGAGAGAGAATGTGTGAGAGAGAGAGAATGTGTGAGTGAGAGAGAGAATGTGTGAGTGAGGAGAGATGTGTGAGTGAGAGAGAGAATGTGTGAGTGAGAGAGAGAATGTGTGAGTGAGAGAGAGAGAATGTGTGAGTGAGAGAGAGAATGTGTGAGTGAGAGATGTGTGAGTGAGAGAGAATGTGTGTGTGAGAGAGAGAGAATGTGTGTGGTGAGAGAGAGAGAATGTGTGAGTGAGAGAGAGAGAATGTGTGAGTGAGAGAGAGAATGTGTGAGTGAGAGAGAGAATGTGTGAGTGAGAGAGAGAGAATGTGTGAGTGAGAGAGAGAATGTGTGAGTGAGAGAGAGAGAATGTGTGAGTGAGAGAGAGAATGTGTGAGAGAGAGAATGTGTGAGAGAGAGAGAGATGTGTGAGTGAGAGAGAGAGAATGTGTGAGAGAGAGAGATGTGTGAGGAGAGAGAGAATGTGTGAGTGAGAGAGAGAATGTGTGAGTGAGAGAGAGAATGTGTGAGTGAGAGAGAGAGAATGTGTGAGTGAGAGAGAATGTGTGAGTGAGAGAGAGAATGTGTGAGTGAGAGAGAATGTGTGAGTGTAGAGAGAGAATGTGTGAGAGAGGAGAGAATGTGTGAGTGAGAGAGAGAATGTGCGAGAGAGAGAGAGAATGTGTGAGTGAGAGAGAGAATGTGTGAGTGAGAGAGAGAATGTGTGAGTGAGAGAGAGAATGTGTGAGTGAGAGAGAGAATGTGTGAGAGAGAGAGAATGTGTGAGTGAGAGAGAGAATGTGTGAGAGAGAGAGAGAATGTGTGAGTGAGAGAGAGAATGTGTGAGTGAGAGAGAGAATGTGTGAGTGAGAGAGAGAGAATGTGTGAGTGAGAGAGAGAGAATGTGTGAGTGAGAGAGAGAATGTGTGAGTGAGAGAGAGAATGTGTGAGTGAGAGAGAGAATGTGTGAGTGAGAGAGAGAGAATGTGTGAGTGAGAGAGAGAGAATGTGTGAGTGAGAGAGAGAATGTGTGAGTGAGAGAGAGAATGTGAGTGAGAGAGAGAATGTGTGAGTGAGAGAGAGAATGTGTGAGTGAGAGAGAGAATGTGTGAGTGAGAGAGAGAGAATGTGTGAGTGAGAGAGAGAGAATGTGTGAGTGAGAGAGAGAATGTGTGAGTGAGAGAGAGAATGTGTGAGTGAGAGAGAGAATGTGTGAGAGAGAGAGAGAATGTGTGAGTGAGAGAGAGAATGTGGTGAGTGAGAGAGAGAGAATGTGTGAGTGAGAGAGAGAGAATGTGTGAGTGAGAGAGAGAATGTGTGAGTGAGAGAGAGAGAATGTGTGAGTGAGAGAGAGAGAATGTGTGAGTGAGAGAGAGAATGTGTGAGTGAGAGAGAGAGAATGTGTGAGTGAGAGAGAGAATGTGTGAGTGAGAGAGAGAATGTGTGAGTGAGAGAGAGAATGTGTGAGTGAGAGAGAGAATGTGTGAGTGAAGAGAGAGAGAATGTGTGAGTGAGAGAGAGAGAGAATGTGTGAGTGAGAGAGAGAATGTGTGAGTGTGAGAGAGAATGTGTGAGTGAGAGAGAGAGAATGTGTGAGTGAGAGAGAGAATGTGTGAGTGAGAGAGAGAGATGTGTGAGTGTGAGAGAGAATGTGTGAGTGTGAGAGAGAATGTGTGAGTGGAGAATGAGAGAGAGAGAATGTGTGAGTGAGAGAGAGAATGTGTGAGTGAGAGAGAGAATGTGTGAGTGAGAGAGAGAATGTGTGAGTGAGAGAGAGAGAATGTGTGAGTGAGAGAGAGAGAATGTGTGAGTGAGAGAGAGAGAATGTGTGAGTGAGAGAGAGAATGTGTGAAGTGAGAGAGAGAATGTGTGAAGTGAGAGAGAGAGAGAATGTGATGAGTGAGAGAGAGAATGTGTGAGAGAGAGAGAATGTGTGAGTGAGATGAGTGAGAGATGTGTGAAGTGAGAGAGAGAATGTGTGAGTGAGAGAGAGAATGTGTGAGTGAGAGAGAATGTGTGAGTGAGAGAGAGAGAATGTGGTGTGAGAGTGAAGTGAGAGAGAATGTGTGAGTGAGATGTGAGAGAGAGAGAATGTGTGAGTGAGAGATGAGAGAGAGAAGTGTGTGTGAGAGAGAGAGAGAGAATGTGTGAGTGAGTGAGAGAGATGTGTGGTGAGAGTGAGAGATGAGAATGTGTGAGAGAGAGAGAGAATGTAGTGAGAGAGAGAGAGAGAATGTGTGAGTGAGAGAGAGAATGTGTGAGTGAGAGAGAGAATGTGTGAGTGAGAGAGAGAATGTGTGAGTGAGAAGGAGTGAGAGAGGATGTGTGAGAGAGAGAGATGAGAGAAGATGTGAGTGAGAGAGAGAGAATGTGTGAGTGAGAGAGAGAATGTGTGAGTGAGAGAGAGAATGAGTGAGTGAGAGAGAGAGAGAATGTGTGAGTGAGAGAGAGAATCGTGTCAGTGAGAGAGAGAATGTGTGAGTGTGAGAGAGAATGTGAGTGAGAGAGAGAATGTGTGAGTGAGAGAGAGAGAGAATGTGTGAGTGAGAGAGAGAGAATGAGTGAGAGAGAGAGTGAATGTGTGAGTGTGAGAGAGAGAATGTGTGAGTGAGAGAGAGAGAATGTGTGAGTGAGAGAGAGAGAATGTGTGAGTGAGAGAGAGAGAATGTGTGAGTGAGAGAGAGAGAATGTGTGAGTGTGAGAGAGAGAAATGTGTGAGTGAGAGAGAGAGAATGTGTGAGTGTGAGAGAGAGAATGTGTGAGTGAGAGAGAGAGAATGTGTGAGTGAGAGAGAGAATGTGTGAGTGAGAGAGAGAGAATGTGTGAGTGAGAGAGAGAATGTGTGAGTGAGAGAGAGAGAATGTGTGAGTGAGAGAGAGAATGTGTGAGTGAGAGAGAGAATGTGTGAGTGAGAGAGAGAATGTGTGAGTGAGAGAGAGAGAATGTGTGAGTGTGAGAGAGAATGTGTGAGTGAGAGAGAGAATGTGTGAGTGAGAGAGAGAGAATGTGTGAGTGTGAGAGAGAGAATGTGTGAGTGAGAGAGAGAGAATGTGTGAGGTGAGAGAGAGAATGTGTGAGTGAGAGAGAGAGAATATGTGAGTGAGAGAGAGAGAATGTGTGAGTGAGAGAGAGAGAATGTGTGAGTGTGAGAGAGAGAATGTGTGAGTGAGAGAGAGAGAATGTGTGAGTGTGAGAGAGAGAATGTGTGAGTGAGAGAGAGAGAATGTGTGAGTGTGAGAGAGAGAGAATGTGTGAGTGAGAGAGAGAATGTGTGAGAGAGAGAGAATGTGTGAGTGAGAGAGAGAATGTGTGAGTGAGAGAGAGGATGTGTGAGTGAGAGAGAGAGAATGTGAGTGAGAGAGAGAATGTGTGAGTGAGAGAGAGAATGTGTGAGTGAGAGAGAGAGAATGTGTGAGTGAGAGAGAGAATGTGTGAGTGAGAGAGAGAATGTGTGAGTGAGAGAGAGAGAATGTGTGAGTGAGAGAGAGAATGTGTGAGTGAGAGAGAATGTGTGAGAGAGAGAGAGTGAGTGAGAGAGAGAGAGAATGTGTGAGTGAGAGAGAGAGAATGTGTGAGTGAGAGAGAGAATGTGAGTGTGAGAGAGAATGTGTGAGTGAGAGAGAGAATGTGTGAGTGAGAGAGAGAATGTGTGAGTGAGAGAGAGAATGTGTGAGTGAGAGAGAATGTGTGAGTGAGAGAGAGAATGTGTGAGTGAGAGAGAGAATGTGTGAGTGAGAGAGAGAGAATGTGTGAGTGAGAGAGAGAATGTGTGAGTGAGAGAGAGAATGTGTGAGTGAGAGAGAATGTGAGTGAGAGAGAGAATGTGTGAGTGAGAGAGAGAGAATGTGTGAGTGAGAGAGAGAATGTGTGAGTGAGAGAGAGAATGTGTGAGTGAGAGAGAGAATGTGTGAGTGAGAGAGAGAGAATGTGTGAGTGAGAGAGAGAATGTGTGAGTGAGAGAGAGAATGTGTGAGTGAGAGAAGAGAATGTGTGAGTGAGAGAGAGAATGTGTGAGTGAGAGAGAGAATGTGTGAGTGAGAGAGAGAATGTGTGAGTGAGAGAGAGAATGTGTGAGTGAGAGAGAGAATGTGTGAGTGAGAGAGAGAGAATGTGTGAGTGAGAGAAGAGAATGTGTGAGTGTGAGAGAGAGTGATGTGTGAGTTGTGAGAGAGAGAATGTGTGAGTGAGAGAGAGAGAATGTGTGAGTGAGAGAGAGAGAATGTGTGAGTGAGAGAGAGAATGTGGTTGATGTTGAGAGAGAGAGAATGTGTGAGTGTGAGAGA